>NW_025059146.1:0-5726 GCF_019279795.1 Protopterus annectens
AATGCCATGGAACAACTAGTCACCACCCCCACAAGAGGAGAAAATATACTAGATCTCATCATCACAAACATGGGGACAAAATGCTCCCCAAAAGTATATCCCTTTTTGGTGAGATCAGATCATAAACAAACCCTCACTAGAAATCCACATCCCCCCACCCCAAACAAAAGACCACAGTGAAGAACTTCTCTAAAGCAAACTTCACACTACTCAAGACAGGTGTGGTATCCTTCAAGGCCCCGAGCCAATGGAAACCACAACCCAAGCTGGAAGCCCTTACAAATGCCTTCTATGAACCCCTTTCAGGACTGCATGGATCAGGCAATCCCAAATAAAACCAAGACTCTTTCCACCAAGGGCAAGGTCCAGTCTGGTGGCCCCCAGCCATAAACAAACTTTACAATAAGAGGAGAAAGCTATTACATGATGGAGCAAAACCCCAAAAAGGAAGGCATCTTTGATAAATATAAAAAATACGATCCCTCATAAAATTATCCAAGGCCAACTTTGAGAAAAAATTGCCATAGATTAAAAAGACAATCATAAGGCCTTCTTCAGCTATGTAGAAACCTGGGTGCAAACTCCCAGATATGCTCAGAATTAGTCCAAAATGATACAAAATCACTGAACCCACAGACATTGCCAACATACTGGCAGTCAGGTTCAGCAAATTTCCCCCCCTCTCCCCAAAGGAGAGATAACTATCCCAACGGGTGTAGCCTCCCAGACATCTCAAATGCAGGTAAAAGCTGCTCTCTCTAAAGCAAAAAACACAGCATCCATGGGACGGATGGTGCCCCCGGCTGGGGCTACATGAACTCAATGAAGAACTAAACCCCATGGCCCTGTTTAATCTTAGCCTTACCACAGGATATGTCCCCAAAGGGGTGGTGGGCAACTGTGGTCCCACTCCACAAAGCATGCTTCACGGACCCTGGTAATTACCCATAAGCTTAACAAGTCTAGTCTGCAAGGCTATGAGGACTACAATGAGCTCTATAAACAAAGATATAGGGGACTTGCAGACATTGGACCCGACCCAGTTTTGGCTTTGTCAAGGAAGATCATGCCTTTTGGAACTTGGTCGACTTTTGAAACAGTCACCAAGGCCATTGATGAGGGAAAGGCAGTCCATACAGCCTACCTTTGACCTTGCAAGTTGCTTTCTTCGGCTAATAACATCTCACTCGGTATTGTAGGAAAACTTACCGCTTAAAATGTAAACCCATATGTCACAAGATGGGCTGTGCAAACTGGCTTAAGGACAGAACCCACAGGGTTAGGAGAGTTACTGGCTTCGTGTCAATTCCAAGCCGTCACAAGTGGTGTCCCACAGGCTGGTCCTGGCCCCTATTGTTTGGCATCTACTTCAGAAGTACAGGCCAACATGGGTGGACTTTTGTCGACAAAGCTATGGTGATCTACTGCAAACTGGGCCATAGTGGAAAGTGCATCGACACGGATATCCTTCAGAATGGACTCACGGAAACAGATAGTTGGCGCCAGGAGCCAGCGGCCTGAAGTTAAAAACCAAAAATGTATATTTACCCTTTGGGAAAACAAGGTAAACTCTAAGCTACCATATAGGTGGTAACTAATTAAGCACAGAAGAGGTTATCAGGGACCTGGGACCCAGGTTGACAGTGGCCTTCTTTGACACTCACGTTGCTAAAGTGGTTAGAAAGACCTTCTACATTGCCCAATTGATCATGAAGGGATTCACATCCAGATCTAGTGGGGAGGTACTGCTCCCCTGTACTCTTCAATTTATCAGACCAATAATGATCGAAAGTATTAATGCCCCATCTGGGATGTATCTCACCCGACATCTGCAGCAATTGGAGAGACCCCAAAGTTCTCACCAAAGGATAAGTGGGATTCCAAAATCTGTCATATGCTGCCAGATTGAATGAAACTCCAGCTCTATTCAGTCGCATACCGCCTGTTTCAGAGGTGACATGTGCCTGACATACAAGGCCATGTCCAACCCGACTAATGGACATGCTCCACCTCAAAAAAATCCAAATCCACCAAAACTACTCAGGAGCAAGCGATTCTAAACTCCAGCACGGATATAAATAGGACGCTGGAGGGATATAGATTTATCACTCAGAGACTCCCTATGCTGTGGAACAAAACCTGTCCATGAGGCAGAGCACCTCGCTGACTCTGTCTAAGAGAAATCTAGACCTGTGGATGGGAGATCGAGGGTTTACCCCTGAATCATCTCTGTGTCACTGCTGACAGAGGCACAAACAAACCACGGGCACGGTATTTTTTCTATATAAGGGTGGTATGAAGTTTCACAAAATTTAAATAGGCTTATAAATGCCTTAGGGCAGATAGCCTAGTATAAACCTAAGGAACCTATGAACCTATGTGTGAATATATCCCTGTTGAAATACTGAAACATGACAGAAGTGAGACTCTGGAAAGGATTGTAATAACTACAGGTAAAACATGTCAATAAAGCCTAGGAAGTAAGTATCATCCTGAATAGTAAAATGAAAGCAAGTGAGAGAGTGTGGAGAAAGTGTCATGAATCCAGCAATACAGTAGTAATAACCCCTGAATAAAGTATACCGCTGTTAAGACAGAATGACATGCATGTGAGATTCTAAAACCAAAACAGCGAAATCTGTTCAAAGTATTGCTGCATCTGGAATGTGTATCCCAAAAATCTGATATGTTGTTCTCAGTCTGCAATATGCAGATAGGATGATTGTCTGATATACCGAAGATCCACACTTGCCTTAAGCAGCCATATAAAGCAAATGTAGCTGAAACAAAAAGCTAGGATATGAATGTATGAAGAACAATAAATGTATATTGATGTTGCAGTAACAGTCCTATCACCAAGTTGAAATAGTTATCATATAGGAAACTGTTAGAATAGTAGTGTGTATATAACTGTACCCCATAGAAATGTGTACAGCATATGTATTGTTATTCAAGGTGTTAATATTATTTTCTTCCCCCCACCCTATAACCCCAAATAAACCATTCCCCCTGAAAATGGTATGTGCAATCACAATTAACACCCCCTGGACATTTGTCCTGTTGGGTCATATATATTTGCATGTCCGTTGATGCATCTGCCCTGTTCATACATCCAAACCTGATGGCCTGTTGCCATCAATAAACCCCTGCATGTTGTTGGACTGTGTATTGCTGTTCAAATTATGCATGGGGCCTGCTGTTCAATGGTGTGAATATCTGGGTGTTTGGTTAATGGGAATACTAATGCATGCTGTTACAACTAATTGTGAATGGTATTATATGTCACTAACCCAAACTGTCATGACATAATGCAAAAAAATAGGATGACAGGGAAGGCGGGTTCCAGCGGACCCACCTCTCCCACCTCAGCTGGCGAGTGCACCTGGCACTAGTGCCCAGTCTGGACCCTCCTCCGGTGGCCCTGTGCCACCTGCGGGTGGAAGCTGCAGGGATGGGGCTCGCCCCCTCTGCGGTGGCGGGAGGAGAACCACCACTCACCCTCCGTGGCGTCCGGACTGTGGTGGTAGGGGATCGGGACTCTGTTCTGGCCCCCCAGGAGGCACAGGTGGCACAACTTAGGGCATGCCTGTTCCCCGGGCCTACACAGCCCCAGCACACCCCCGTCCTGGGCAGTGAAGGAACAGTGGCAACTGCCTGGGTGGGGATATCAGTTCCACTGTTGCCATCTGTGGGCTCATGGGCTCTGGATATCCAAACCTCCATCCCGTCAATTGTGTAACCCCCCCCGTGTCATACACGCCCCTGTATGCATCTTGTTTGTCTTGTCTGTTTACCTACCCAACCTACCTCCCCAGCTATAAATTCCTTCACCTGACATACCACTCTCACCTGAAAAAAAAAAGGGGACTCTGTACCCACAAAAAACGCCCCATACATAGCTGCCCATTCCCACATGTCTGCTGGACATGGAAACTATCAATTACAATTGGCTGTACAACAAGTATTATTGTTGTCCTGACACCCTCTCAGGGGGGGAAGGTTTCAAATGTCACACCAAATTACATACATATGCACAGCTGTTGCTGATGAAGAAATGGGCAGCTATGGGCCTTACCTACATCCCTCCTGCAAATCCCAAGCTTGTTTCCCTACTGTCTTACCCTCTTTGTGACCCCTTTTCACCACTTTCCTGTCTCCCCATTTTCATTTCTTTCAAAGAAAATAGCTGGGGGTGCTAAGCAGTTAAGCTTTTTAAAGGGGGGGGGTGCACAGCTAAGCCCGGGCCCCGTGAGCTCCCCCCGCTAACCCGGGTTTCAACTGCTTAAAAGTGCCTTAGTCAACTGATTGACAGGTCCTGTAGTCAGTTCAAAAGCAAAATAAAATCCCACTGTCAGTCCCCAACCCAGGACCTTGGAAACAGTAGTCTGATGACCTACCACTAAGCCATGACTCTTATACAAGAACATTGTGCTAAAATAAATATACCATGTAATAGTAGGGATGAATGTAAAGGGAATATAGGATGTGTAGTACACAAAGCATGTCATTTAGAATTACTGTCAAAACTATGGATTCCCCTAATAGTAGTGTGTGAACAGAAACAGCCATGCTAGTTGGTAGCTTGTAGGTAATAATGTCAGTTAATGTACATATATAAATGTATGTAAAATATATATATATATATATATATATATATATATATATATATATATAGTTGTAGGTGTCATTTGCATACACACTTACTACGGGGAACAGGAGAGGGAATGGAAAATGTGAATCTACAACACAGCCTGAATCATGAGAAAATACTAACCTTTACACTCACAGAACAGTGTGCACAGCATATCAGCATGGCCCCTCTCCTTACAATCTGAAAGGGCACTGCCTATCTCACATACCCTTTTTTAGCACTGTCCTGAAATCACAGTGAGAACTGCAATCAGTACACAACTGGCTGCATGCAATTAGCAAATGCTGGACAATTGGTGGAGAGGGGATCACATGGACCTATGCAGATACCTACAAAAGCATCCTGTTTAAAACTCCCACATGCAATATTCATTGCACTGTCTGGAAGCAGACAGAGGGGGGAGAGACAGAGACAGACAGAAAAAAAAAAACAGTCTAAGCTGTCAGCAGTGACAGTAGCACAGGAAGCAGAAGCAGTGTTAACCAAAAAACACCCAAAACCAAAAATGAAATTTTAAAACCAAAAAAAAAGGGGGTTGACCACAATAAAAGGGTGATAGCTTTTCCATTTTTTGCTTCTTTTTTGGGGTTCAACAAGGTTTACATTGCATAAATGTATCAAAAAGATAGGTGTGCAACAAACATATGCATATGGTTGTTTTTCATTTTTAAAACATCTGGTTTTTGACAATAGGTAACAGGGCAAATGTGGGGTGTCTCCCCAAAAACACTAAATACATATATTATTGTTTTTGGGTCTATACGGAATATAACCAAATGAGGTTAGGTAAAGGTTAGTGTGGGAATTTGTTTATGATAAGCTTTGTTATTTACAATTTAAAATTTTTATCAATTATTGTAATTAATTCATGACACATATCCTGTATGTCCATAAAGGCAAAGCTTGTTGTCCTGAAAATTCCCAAAAATGGAGCTATCATTTCCATTTGGCAACTCTACCTGGATGAAGCAGTGGTACAAAAAACCCCCAAAAACTGCAAAACCCCCTTTTAATTTTTCAAAGCCAAAGGGGGGGTTAAAAATAATTCTTTTTTCCCTTTATGTTGGAACCCCCC
>NW_025059147.1:0-6388 GCF_019279795.1 Protopterus annectens
AATTTTAGTTGTGAAAATGACACTCTAAATATCTAGGTGTATATATAAAACTCTAATTGAAAGAAATTATGCTAAGTCAATTATAGGGAATTTGTTAGGTATAATCAAAGAATATATAAACAAATGGAATAAAATGTTCTTTACTTTAATAGTGTTAATACTAATAAAAATGTGTATTCTTCCCAAAATTTTGTCTTTATCCAAACCATACCATTAGCCCTCCAAAAAATAATAAACAGCCTGACCACTTAATTAAGTTTGTATGGTTCCCACAAAACCGAGAATAAAGTATGATTGGCACAATAGAGATTAAAAAGGTGGAATTGCATTCTAAACTTAGAACTCTATGCTGAATCACTCACAATTCACATATCATACGCAAGTGGTTGTATAACAAGTATATCAAGTTGGAAAATTTACACGTAATATTCTATCATCTAATGCTGATACAACAAACAATGACACTTTTTCTTCGAAAATAACAACATTTTTTAGTAGTGAAGGACCTCGTGATAAAGAAAATAAATATGAGAAGCTACCGTGATTGTGTTAGCTTATATACTAAACAATTTAGGAAAATTATAAACAGACCCTGATTCATGAAACTATGCCAGGCGCCCGTGACAGCATCGGCGCTTATAGTGCCAAATATGGCCACTGAGCGATTCAGGTATGAATCAATCTCATCGCAAGGCATCACCGGGCGCAGCGCCAGACCTGCTACCAGCCTCGGGCGTAGGCATGCTAATCACACTGTATGTGGTATTGTACCATGCAAATGAAGGCAATAGCGCATCCACAAAGTTGTGCATGTAGGTGATATATATCGCAATGTAAAACCAAAAAATGGTTTATACTAGGCCAAACATGACCAAGGAGTAATGGAAGGCTGTCAATTAGGTATCATACAGAAAATATGCCAATGGTGAAAGGTACCGAGAATGTCCAAAGAAAAACATGCACAAATTGTAAATACGACATAATTGTTATGTACACAGAAACCACAGCAGAACTCCTCGGATAAAGTACAGAAGGTGCAAAACAATTGGAAGAAATATGAGAATGTCCCCAAAGAGCAGTATAATACCATTAGATGCACAGCCACCACACCATAGTATGTATGGAAAGCCCCAACCCGCACGCAAGGGCTGCCGGGCGAGAGGCAGCAGTGTTCGCTACCGAACTATGTATTAGCAGTCAATGCCATGCAAAATGAGTGCAGATAATAGTGAATCGCAAAACCGGCGCGCTTCGTGTAAGGATGGAGCAACATGAAAGGTAGTACACCGAGGAGTGGCTCTACACGGGATACATGTCAACGTGAGAGGGTGCCACCGTAGGAGCGGCAGCTACGCCATTGAGGCCAGCAAACATGGGCTGTACAATGGCCACTGCTGGTGCAGCAGGATCGGGTGAGGAAATAGATGCGCTAGAGGCGGCAATTTCAAGATAGGGATGCGGCCGTATCGAGGATGATTACGCCTCGTCCTGAAGCCAGCGTGACGGGCCTCTGGCCAACAACCACGCATAGGGAAGGTGAATGCGGAGAATATGAGGAATGCGGGAAGCAAGTGTACCTGAGCCGTAATGAGCAAATCAAATACCAATCAATCCAGGAAGGGCAAACGGCAGCTGATAACTTGCATGCAGGACTCCTGCAAAACGGGAAAGGGAGGCATAGAATGCAAAGATAGGGATGTAGTGAGAAATGCAAAGAGCAAAGAACCGAAATAGCACAAGCTGGCACAGAGGTAGTATAACGGCGCGGCAGACAAAATGAATATATGCTGCGCCTGCAGGATGTACTAGGCACAGGTGCAACGGCAGAAACAGGTAATGTAAGATGCAAAGCTAAGCCAATGCAGGCAACTGTACGTAACACTAGGCAATACCATTGCAGTTGCAATGGTAAACATCAAGATAATCTACAGATACGCTGCACAGACATGCCTTAATGAGAAAGATTACCGGTATTACAGCACAACAGTATAGTGAATGCACACAACACACAGCGCCGATTTCAACGCCGCACTGTGAGGGTGTAAACACACGGGAACTTTAATGGCATGTTGGGTGCCGTGGCCGTGGCTTGGCAGGGTATGTGTCAGGAGACAGACGGAGCTGGGCGGAGGAGGGCGTCGACAACCCAAATGTAGGGCCCCATAGGAGTATGCTGAGAGCACTCAGACCAAGGGTGACCTACCAGGGGGCTGCAAGACCTGGAGATAGTAGAGCGCTTGGCAGGGGTGGACAGGGACACTACAGCAAATAGTGGAGCTCTGCCGCCACGCCCGAGAACAAGAGACAACAGAGGGGGAGCCCATCCCAGTGGACACAAAGGTATGTGTGAGCTATGCACACAAGGTAGTACCTTTCAAAGGCCAACCGGGATATAATGGGTATCTCAATAGGCATCAGCATCCAGGTACTAATTTGGATGCCATGTTACGACATGCCCATGAGTATATAAACTCCCAGATCTCAGGAGAGCTACAGCACACAGCTACCCACCATGTGGCACACAATAATTGAGGTACTGTGCGAAGAGACTGTACGACATAGAAATCGTCATCACGGGAGCAGGTGTGGTGACACTACATAAACCACAAGGATACCTCCATCAACTGCCAGGTCGTGTAATGCGCAGGGCATTATCATGATGTGTGCCGGCAGCCTGGAAGCTACTACTTACCCCATATCTGCACATGCCCCTACAGCTGTATCAGGTATTCGCTAGGGGGACATCATACGTCACGCTCTTGTGGGATGCTGGCTATGCACTGGAGCCGTGGATGATGACAATGGTCAGAAATGCACACACAATACATGCAAGAATGCTATAATGAGGTACACGACAAACCAGAATTAAATTGGCAGAGCGTGTGTTTGGGATGTTGAAAATTTCACGGTTCGTGCTTGACACATCCGTGAGCCAGTAGCACTATTCAAGAAGTACATGTGCCTGTTATTATTCATAGTATGTTGTATGCTACACAATATGATTCTGTGGAAACAGCTGCTGCAGGATGAGAATGGTTCAGGGCCGCTGTCACGGTACAACTGCTAAGGCAGCACAGGCACAGGGCGCCCATGGCGAAACACACTGGTGCTGAACCCAGTAGTATTTAGGTTGCATTCAATATGCGTACGCCCTGGGAAAGAGGGAACGGATAGTACATACTTTGACAAAGTAGGCCCTATGACTGACACCTCCTGCACACACAGTGAAATGGACGCCACAAACATGTCTGGCCAGACAAACGTGAGGCAAAGTGACCTATGTGATCTAACAGTACCACCCAAACACTGGTAATAACATGCAGAGTGCATGGAATGCTAACACTTTCAAATCAAGACGCTGCCCCATAGCAGACGGCTGCATGCTGCTGCCACTGTCGCCAAGTAAGTCGGACTATGCATATGTACTATGCATACACAGATACCAGCCAGATACTAGCATTTGTAAAGTATATGCACACACACACAGACATAAAGGCAACATGCTGAATATGGAACCCAGGGACGTTGGCAGATAAGTAAGACGCAACTCAAGAAGGTAAACACAGGAACGGACAACCCGATCATCCGGAGGTGGGTGAGCAGGGAACGCCAGCAGCGAAACGTCAACCTGCATCAATACACATATCCGCTGGGTCGATGACTCAGGCCACAGGTACAGTAACGGATATAAAGTGTTGGCACCAGATGCAGGAGTGCGGAGGGGTATACACCGCCACGGGCGGCGCGCCAATCGAGGTACCGTGCGTGCAACCGTCGTGCGAAAGCGGCAACCGCGTACCTGCCGGCGGGTACGCTATTGGCGAGGAACGATCGTCATCGGGGGTCTAAAATGCTCGTGTTCTCGCAGTTCCTCACAAAGTTCTGCCATTGAAAGAGTCTGCTCAAGCATTATCTGTTGTTAGGAATGGGCCTAAATGAAACTCTGGTGTAAGTAATCATAGTAATTCATTAAAGGTTCTTCTTGTGGGTAAATCAGCATATTTGAACGCAACCTTGACCTTCTTAGCTGAAGGTGTTGAAAAGCCATTAGTATGTAAGGTTTTATAGTTTGCCCATTTGTTCCATATTATGAATGTGTGTGTTCCTTATTTTGAAATGGAAGGTTGAGAGCGCGCGGCAAATATGTGTGAGGAGGTTGTCGCGGGGTGTTCCGCTGTGTGTGTGTAATGCGTGCAGCCACTGTAAAATGTGTATGGTGACATGTCACAGGCGGAGTGTAACAATACGCGAGGCATAAGCAGTACAGGAAACCAGGCGGCGTAAGTGGTACCACAGGGGTGAGTACTGACATTCCCCAGTGGTTAGCACGCAACGTAAAACGATGTAAAAGCGAAATGTCCCAGAATGTACCACAGGCGCAGCCAACAGGAGATGCAAAGGACGCATGTACAAACCAGACCGTATGTATGGCGCCATATGGTAGACTCAACACGATACGCCGGCAACACGCGCGCATCAGGCACGGTGAAAATACGAATTGCAAGTATCCCCGGCACTGGACAGGACACTTACGTCCCAGAATACTGGGCCAGGTGTTCCATTTACCGTTAAGTGTTGCCGCCATTACCATTAGGGAGGCTACTGTAGTGCATGGACAGGCTATCCCAAGTACAGGACCATAATCATCAGAATTGACCAGTGATAAAATGCCATTTGATGGTAGGGCATGGACGAACATCCGCAGATATATAACTGATGAAGAGGAACATGCAGGAAGCACATGCAGGCGATACCGGCTACCCACACGAAGTTACTCAACAAACAAACATTCCCAGAATAACAGACAGGGTAACCTGCAGCTCCCTGGCAGGATGGAGCATTGTCACGCGAAAGAAGCCTTAAAACGCAAGACCGACACCGCACTTGCCACCATTATCCGCAGATATACCCGGCGACATAATGCGCGATAACAGCCAAACCAGAGCAGCATACAGGCAGTCAATGATAGGCGTGATAACGGCAATGTCGCTGCGGGGAAACACCAGCAGCAGCTGATGCATCCTGCATCCGCTGTGTACAGTGAACATAACAGCCATGGCGGCGACCAACGCACAACGCCATCGACAGACGCCGCCAGAGATACGACACCCAATACGTCGAACAGAACGCCCACATACCCAACACACACAATCCACGGCTAACACCACAGCGTAATGACACCACACATGGCGTAGTCACACAAACAGCGATAGTACCAGCAGGCGCCCATCCTTTGTCGGCGTAGCAAAAGTAAATAACCAACGCTGTTAATGAGGAATGAAACTATGGCCTAGTTTCGCGGGTAACGTATTTAACGAGGAGGATCACCACTGATATGCGACAATCACACCGAACAGCCATTGGGCGTGATGAACCCAAGCATGCCGTGATTTAATTAATGCGCGTGACTTCTGGATATTCAAATCAGGAGGTTTCGCACGCCGAACACAAAGTTAATCGAAGCAAGGAGTGAGGCATTACTAACAGAAGCAAAGGCTGAAAGGTATGTCGAACCCACGATGTACTGGTGTGTAACGCATGACACGGCGACTAATCTGCACTGGTGGGCGTGAACGAAGTGTAAGTAAAGATACCAACTATCAGGCAGAGCAGGGTGAAAGGTGTTGCGTAATGCGGTTGAGCATACCAACGACTGGTGTGACAACTGTGCACAGTAGTGACAACATGTACATAGCCGATAACCCAAGGTCCCATAGGGATTCCAAACACAGAACAATGCCACCGATGGTGGATATCGAACAAAGGCAGCAGGGGTGGATAGGGACATAAAAGGAGGGGTGTCACAGCACACATGCGCATGGGCATACTGGCCGATGTCAAGACGAATGCAAGAACGTGCAATTTATCCTCAGGTGAGTAGGGGTGATCATGTCAAATTGAGGATACAACTGCAGACAGTATCATAATATGAGATTACATAAACACGATATGTATGGCCTGCACATATGGGACAGAGTAGTAGCAGAATAGGTACCCGGAATGGAGGGAACAGCAAGTAACCATGTCCAAACGTTCCGTAGCAGGTGCAATGTGTGCAACAATGATGTCCGTCAGGGCCGTGTGTAAACACATGTGCAATGTACACAGTAGTGTCACCCCCCCATGGTAGTGTCCACTGAACGGCAGAGGTGGATGTCAACTGTATGTCTATACAGTACTTCCGCTGTGGTGGTACCATGGGTCTGTGTCACCCTACCAGCAAGGGAGCTATCACATGACTAGTGACACAGTGTGTCCCTGTGGGATGTGCACAGGACCTATGTCCCACAGCACGGTGTGTGTCCAGTCTGTGGAGGTCACACAGACACCCAGGCTGAGCAATGTGGCATGTGTGCACACATGCAGGAGTGCTCCCCACCCTGCCCAC
>NW_025059148.1:0-4935 GCF_019279795.1 Protopterus annectens
TTTTAAAAAATTTTTTTGTTTGTAACTGTCCAGGCCGTAATTACTTTTTTGAGTTTTTTGTTTGTTTCTTTTTTTTGAAAGCTAATTCCCCTAAAACGTTTTGACCTTGGTCCCTGGATATTGATTCTTACTGATTTTTCCTTGTTTCCTTGAAAGAAAGTTCGTTTGTTTTTGCATTTTTTATGTTTGTTTGTTCCGGGATTTCCTAAAGAAATTTTAATAACCCCTTTAAAAAAAAAAGCACCCCCCTAAAACCCCCCTTGATACCTTGTTCCCCATTGGCCCTTTTTCAATTATAAAGGAATTCCCAATACTATTCTGGCATGTCCAAAGGTCAATTGTCAATCTCCTCTCCGGTCCAGCTTGTGAATCTGAGAATCTTGAGGCAATGTTACAACTGCCTCATGTAGACGGACAACCCTCCCCTCCTCCCAACAAATTCCAACACATGTGAGAGATGCAACCGTATAGCCAAATTGGAGGCTAGCTCTCTCAACTCGAATGCCTAGTAACCAGTCCGGGAGGAGAAGGAAACCACACTCACTACAATTCCAGTCTGACATAGACCTATCCGACAACAAACCAAACACATAAACACACAAAACATACTCGGAGGCTCTAAATAAAATCTGCCCACAAGCAGCAGAGACCTCAAAGCAGATGCAAGCAACGCTACCCCAAAACAAAGAAACCACGTGCAACACATAGCTTACAAAGCCAGTGTGCCAAACAGTCACAACCCTTAAAATAAACAACACACCTGATACACTTGTAATAGGGCGGCTCTTTCGTCGGAGCACACTGACATCCCGCTCACCAGGCTGAACAAGAGGAGAAGGTCCGCGGTGGAAGCTGCCACCTATCGAGCTAGGATCCGCCACATAACACGAAGCACTCAGGTCACTCCAGAGCAGAGTACAAATATGACTCAGTCATTGTCCCGTACTGGTGTAGAATGACCACCGGATGGCCTCCCTGGACTACATGAAAGAGACGTAGAGGGAGCTCTCTGACATGTAGCCAGGCTGAAACCCCTGACCTTGAGTAGCAGCATCTCTTACCCTCACCAAGAATGATGCCACAATATGAAACACGATGATCAGTTTCAACAGAGTGGCTTAAGTGTGAATTGTCATTCAAAGGGGATCCAATGCCTGTCAGCCTGGGATGACATGTTCGACAAAACTATGATGCTTAGCTAGGGGCCGGCTTCCACCTGTCACCCCTGGGCTTTGAGGATATTGGCAAGGGCTGCTTGCTGCCCCATGGAGTGCCTTTTTTGACAAGGCTCAAAGACAAACCCACCTCCATAGGTATCACAGGGATAAGAAACTAAAGAGTAATGCTACTCAATGCGCAGAAGTCTAAAACCTCAAGATGCATGCACTCAGGCAATTCTCTACCTTAGCATGGAGAACATCCTGTTATCTGTGCAGTAATAGAAACCTGGTTCAAAGTCCGAGGCACCCACAGCACTGGGTGCCACCTCATACCATGGCACCCATTTAAAGGCTTGGACCCGAACCACAAAGGAGAATTCTCATGTCCTGTCGGGCCTACACCAGGGTTGGTGGCACAGCAGCATCAGAGACTAATCCATGCAGCAATTTGGGGTGGCATTCGATTTCCTTTTCTGCAGACCACCCTCCCAAACCCAGGGCCCCGCTGTTCCACAGAGCAGAAAATATGAAATTCTCTCCAAACACCGGCACCTGTTAGGGCTTCCTTCACCAAGCCCTCAGGCTGGGAGCATGCTAAAACCAGCACCTAGCCTAAAGGTTCCCTAGAATTTATAAACTCCAGTACACTTTGGAACAACTTACATTTCACTCCACAAGAGGGGAACCACAGTCATGTAGCCAACATGGGGACTCCTATACTGAACCAGAAATTATCCCTCACTGTTGAATCAGACCATAAACCCATTCACTGGATAACCATCCCGACCCCAGCCCCTGCTTTGAGAAAACCACTTTGGTAGAAAAGCTTTACAAAGAAATTTTACTTCATAAAACTAAAGGTGGGTCCTTTAAGCCCCAGGCCTGCTGGAAATACATTTGACTGCGCAGAATCCTTCCTAAGCCCTCTATAGACACCTTCCAGGAGTCATGGATCATACAATCCCCAAATGAAACCAGGTTAATCCTCAAGGCATTCCGCCGGTGGACCCCAACCATAGGCAATCCTTCTGGCCTGGAACTTTGTGAGCTACTACGCAGTGGAGTAAAATCCCAAAGGAAGGCATCTTTGATCAGTATGCTTCTAGAGCTCAAGAAGGCCGTCTAGGCCAGCTTAGAGAGAAAAATTACCTGGGACACTAAGGATGAAATCCACAGGCTTTCTTTAGTTATGTGTGTTAGGAATTTTTCTAGGTGGGAATTCAGATACTCAGAATTTAGTCCAAAATGACAAAAATACACCAAACCCACAGACATTGCCAGCATTCCTAGCTGGCAGGTTCCGGCATAAAATACCCCCAGCCAAAGCAGCCAAATATCTATCCCAGGAGAGTGCACTGACATCTCAGATGCTCAGGTGCAAGGCAACTCTCCAAAAGCCAAGCCACAACATCAATGGGACCAGACGGTGTCCCGGGCTGCGTCCTACATGAACTCCAAGAAGAGCTAAACCCAAACATAAAACTACTGTTCAATCTCAGCCTTACTACAGGATATGTACCCAAAGAGTGGCGTACAGCAACAGAGGTCCCTCTCCACAAAGGTGGTGCCTCAACGGATCCTGGAAACTATTGCCCCATAAGCCTGACTAGCTTGGTCTGCAAAGCTATGGAAAGGATCATCATGGACCTCATAAATAAAGATATTGGGGACCTACAGACACTGGATCCTACCCAGTTCAGCTTTGTTAAGGCAGATCCTGCCTCTTAAACCTGGTCAATTTCTTTGAAACAGTCACCAAGGCCATTGATGAGGGGAAGGTGGTCCACACAGCCTACCTGGACCTCGCAAAAGCCTTCAATACAATACCCCACTCGGGCATTATAGATAAGCTCACCAGCTTAAATATAAACCCCTATGTCACTAGATGGGTTGCAAACTGGCTCAAGGACAGAACCCACATGGTTAGAATTGCTGGAGCCATGTCAAACTCCAAACCAGTTACAAGTGGCGTCCCACAAGGCTCAGTCCTGGGACCTCTCTTGTTCGGTATATATTTCTCGGAGGTACAGGCCAACACGGAAGGACTGTGGCTGACCAAGTTCGCAGATGACTGCAAAGTGGACGCCATAATCGACTCTCCAGCCAACCCAAGCATCCTCCAAAAGGGCCTCATAGAAACAGACAACTAGTGCCAGAGCCATGGCCTCAAGCTAAACACCAAAAAGTGTAAAGTCATCCCCTTTGGCAAAAACAAAGTGCCCACAAATTACCACATAGGTGATAATCCATTAAGTACAGAAGAAGTAATTAGGGACCTGGGGACCCAAGTTGATAGCAATCTCTCATTTGACAACCACGTGGCCAAAGTGGTAAAAAAACATTTTATATAGCCCACCCAATCATGAAGGGATTCACATCTTGATCAGAGAAGGTCATCGTGCCTCTTTACTCATCCCTCATCAGGCCCATAATTGAGTACAATGCCCCTTTTGGGATGTACCTTACCAGACACCTGCAGCAATTGGAAAGACCCCAAAAGTACCTCACCAAGAGGATCAAAGGGCTCAAACAGATGCCATATGCTGCCCGGTTAAAGAAACTCCAGCTCTACTCAGTGGCATACTGCCTGCTCAGAGGCGATCTGTGCCTGACGTATAAAGCCATGTCCAACCCGGAATTAATGGACATGCTGCACCTCAGAAAATCCAAATCCCATCGAGCTACGCTCGAGAGACTTGAACCTCAGCACTGAAATAAATAGGACATGCTGGAGAGACAAATTCATAACCCAGAGGCTCCATTCACTCTGGAATAAAATCCCAGTCCAGGTTAGGCAGTCCCTCATTGACTCTCTTCAAGAGGAATCTTGATGAGTGGATGGGAGATCGTAGGTTTACCCCGGGTGTCACTTCTGTGTTACTGTTAGACAGAGGCACAGTATACTAACCTCGAAAAAGGGCATAGCAAAATTAATTTAAAATGGGTGGCGAAAGCCAAACACACTCTGGCTGGGCTTATAAATGCCCTAGGGCAGATAGCCTAGTATGAACCTATGAAGCTATGAACCTATGAACTCCACTAAATGCAGGCTGATTTAACTGCAAGTTACTGATGCTGATATGATTACAGATACCTTGCACACCCTTCAGGATAGTGGTCGTGCTGGTGTCCGTATTCTGGGGTAAAGGACAGTTCTGGAATTAGGATCCTGTATATCTGGCATTACTAGAGGGGCTGATATAGACCATGCAATTTGCACATAGCATATAAATTCACAAATCTTTGTCTTTCTACCACAGTACAGAGTGGAGCAAAGTCTTTTTGCAGAGGCACAGAAACCAAATGAAAATGGTTTATACGCCTCTGTTTACCAGCCTTCTGTGACAGATCCACATATGCCCCTGTGCCTTCAGGCATTTTCATTACAATATTATAACTTTACAGTTTTATTCTTTTTTTGGGAGGGATGGGTGACAGGTCTACAGCATATTATGAGTGGCTAAAACTTACAAGAAGTTTACAGGTCAGGTGCCATGAAAAAAGATACATTTGCATAAAATAATTAAGGTTCAAAATGCCTATAAGGCACAAAGTAGTTTGAAGTGCCTGTTTAGTGTAACCTCATATTTTTATAAGACAATAAAATGTGTGAATGTGCACAGACTGGAAAAAATAATGAATCTGTCATTGCTCTATGTAATACCTGCATTACTGGTTTACTAGCATGCAGCTCTCACACTCACAGACTGTATTTGTTATGTTTATAATCATTAGACATTAATATAAACTGGATTTTTGTTTGTTTCAGGCTTCT
>NW_025059149.1:0-6424 GCF_019279795.1 Protopterus annectens
TGTTGTTTTGTTGGTTTTGAACATCAAGCCCTGGACAACACATTTCTTCCCTGGAAGAAAAAAAAAATAAGATTGGATTTTCTTTCTTTACAGATGTTCTTCAGTCAGATCAGCCTTTTGATTGTTCTGTCTTTTAGTAAATGCATTTCTAAGTCTGTGCCAGTACATATCTGAAATTCTTTTCCTCCTTTTCCTCCAGCATTAATAACTACAAAATTACAAAAATAATATCTGTTTCTAACAACTCTTTATGCATTGCTGGTAAATATTCTCTGTTCGTTTAATCTACCTTGTGCATTTCCTTGTCCTACCTGTATTTTATGTAACATCATATGCAATTTATGAGGTTCCTTATTTAAACACTTATTTAACATGCTTTTCAAGGGTTTGTGGTCTATTTTTTTTCCTGGATTTCTTTGCCATATCTATATTGATGGAATTTTTGACATTCATACACTACTACTGATGGTTGCTTTGAAATCTAAGCATATTTCATTTGAGCATATGTATATACTATTGTATTCAGCTGTTGGATCACAGCTCCTGTTCCATTCTGACTGGCATATGATTGCAATACAAATGTCTTTTTTCACATTACAGGAATTTAATGCTGGTTTACACACATCTAGATATTTTCAGCATTCTGAAATTCTTTTATGTTAATTGCTCCATTTACAGACTACATCTTACTCTAACAACTTTCTTAGAAGAATATTTTTTCAGCTATACTAAGAACAAACTTTAAAAAATACATCTTCAGTCCTAAACTCTCCTGTAACACCTACTTACAACTGGTTAAGTTTTTCTGTATCAGGTTTCATTCCTTCTAACAATAAAAAATGACAAGTATTTCATATGTCATTCTTAGGTACTTTAATTTAATTTGAAATTATGCTGCCTTAATATATTCAGCCATTGTATCCAAGGCCAGATGAACAAAGGAGGTTTTGAACCTGCAGCTCCAGGCCCACATCAGAAATAGGCCCTGCTACATCTACTCCCACTTTTGTCTGAAATATTGTACTGTTGCCATATCCTTACAATTGTCAACACCATGCCCAAGGAGCTCATAATCTAGAATTGACTGCATCAGCCTCCTCCCATTTCTTGTTTGTCTGACCCCACAGTACTAAATCAACAACTGTCCTTAGACACCTTCCAACCCAACGATTAATCATGTGATAGCTTTTTGGAATACCACTGATCCTGAAGAAATACCAGACAGAAGACAAAGGAAGGTAAATCTTCATAATGTTGCATTAACTGTATATAGTTGTGGCTTACTTTATCTAGATTTGTCAGCCAGCACCCACGGTTTGCATCTATTACTGAAAATATTAACATTTGGCATCAGTCAGAGCATTTCATCAACTGAAAACAATGGGTAATCCATTGATTCATTTACGCATTCACTTTCTGACAACCCACTTAATCTAGTTCATGGTCATATAAAGGGAGTTGGAGCCCATCCCTTCATACAATAGGTATGAGTCATGAAGCTAATCCCGAACAAGGTGCTGTTTCATTACAGAATGCATATGCGCACACACACATGCACAAACACACACATGCACACACACACACACACACACACACACACACACACACACACACACACACTGGAAATTTGAAAGATTTTCACTTAATCTATGGCACATCTTGGAGATGTGGGAGCAAACTACTACAGAGTGAAAACCCATGTGGATACAGACGGAATGTGCAGACTCTACACAGAAGGCAAACCTGTTAAGATGCAAACTGGAGAAGCAACACCGTGAGGCACCAAAAGTAACCACTGAGCCACTGTGCCAGGGTGCCTCCCACAATGAGAATTGTTTTCTTTTAATCACATTAATCAATCCTCATGGATCAATACAAATGTGATTCTTATTTCACTTCACAGCAGTAATCACACTAGTCATCTCTTTTGTCAGCTTTGATTGCATTGTAATGACTCCTAAGCTTTCTATATGCTTTAATCCTGTGCTACTTGTAATTTTATTGTTGCTTGTATCACTAGCATAACATCAGGTTTCATATGTATGTGACATTCTCCCTGAAAATGTCATAATCCTGTAAGTAAATCAGCATAGTCATGCAAGACATTGTTATGTTTATATACAATATCTGAAATATTTTTAGGACTTTTTAATTCTGTAAACAACTGTATTTGCTTTATACCATTAATTAATCATTGTGCCATTCCTAGGTTCTCACAAGTTGAATGCCCTAAAATATTTTAAGAAGTAATTTCCTTAAGTGCTATTATCTGTAAATGAGTTTTGCAGCTTTTTACCATTGTATTCATTTCAGCTGTTTTTGACCTAATGATGACACTTTGTGGACAGAATATATCAACAGTCTTTGTACAGCTTTCCATTTGATATCGTTCTACCTCAATGCTTAAAAGTCACCTTTGGTCAAATTTTAAGACTCTGCCCCATGTTTACTTTAAATGCAAAATTCTTTCCAGATAATCTTGGTATCAGTGCTTCAGCTGCCTCAGAAGCATTCTCAGATTTTAGTCCATCAGATCTGTTTATTTCCATAGTTCATGTTTAAATTTTTGTTCAACATACAAATTATTGTGAATACACTTGTATAGCCATTTACAAATCTTTAAAAAATTGCCTTTTTTACCACATATTCTGCAAGACTGATTAAATGCTATACAATGCTTCTTCTTAGAATTAACACAACACCTAATGCATTAACCAAGGATTCAAATTGCACGTTGTTTTCTCTGGCCTTCATTTTGAATTTTTACATGTCTTTTTGTGGATATTCAAAAACATTCAGAATTCCAAGGCACATAGCTATATAACAAAGATCTTATAACCTAGTGTGACCCAGTGCAGTTTACAGTTGTAGTGGACCAGCATAATGCTGTTATTCCAATAAGAGATCTGCAGTATAAATTAGACCAATCACATTAGTGACAGCAGTAATACTTCTAATTGTAATGCAGTGGCTATGCTATAAGCAGTCACATGATCAATGCGACAAGAACAGACCATATCTTACCCACAATGCCAGACTCGCCACTGCCTGATCTCACCTGCTTTCTTCCCTCCTCTACAGATTTCATATTCTCACTAACCGCTGCAAGACTAACCTAAACAATCTAGAATCTTGCTACAACAAAATTGCCAGATTTGCCACCAGTGCCCCACACAGATCTCACCACTGCACTGTGCTCTCCCAACTAAACTGGCTAGAACTCCCAAACCTTATAGCTCTCAACCAACTTACTATGACCTTACTTACTATTGACCTACCAACTCTCAAACTGTCCTGCTGTCTCCAGTCTTGTACAGCCTAGTTACAATCCCAGGCCCCTTAGATCCTCTGATAAACCTATGCTGAAGGTCACCTACTCCACAACTATTATGGAAACTGTCTCTGCACCAATAAAATCACCAAACTCTGGAACACCCGCCCTCAAACCATCACGAGTTTAAGCAACTACTTCATAACTACCTAGCTAATCACTGGCTCTGTTCCTGTCATACTCCTAGCTAAACTCGTCTTATCCTGTCCCACGCCCTCTAGGATGTTCTATAATCTACATCCCATTGCTACTACTACCTCTCTCAGATTACTACTATCTTTTCAAGGTTCCTATAACTCCACCTGTCCAAAGGATGTTTGTCTCCACTGTAAATACAGTCATTATCTGTTGACTTTGCAAAATTTCTAGAGTGTTTCTAACCATACACCACATGTAACATTTTAATTTGAGTAAGATGCTATCTTGCCTTTGTACCATCATTTTTGTGATCTGTACTTAAGCTTGTAACAGAATTCTATGTGTTTTTAAAATATCTTAAGTAAAACTGTTTTATATGTAGATATTGTACTAACAAGTATTGTATTTGTACTGTTTTTGTCTGGAGCTTTTCTCCCTGGGCCTCCAATGAAAATGGGCTCCTAGCCCAGTCGGACATTTCCCAGTTAACAAATGTAATAAATAAATAAGATGGCATGCCCAAAGCTATGTGCATTCACATGTAGAATGAAGTACCTCATAGTGCCAAATGAGGCATTGTGAGCAGGTAACAGAGAGCCATAAAAGAAAGTGCAAACTCAGTTCATTATCTAAATGGGAAGGAAAAGAACACTGGAGATCAGTTTTATTTCAAGTGTTTATTGACCACTGGACAAACTGTCCTTTTCCAGGGACAAGCTGGAAGTACTATCTGATTAAGTGACCGGCTGAGAGTCACAGAGCAGCTAAGATGGAAGGACTCAAACCCTGTACCCTGGCACAGGAAGTGTCTCATTAAGAGCTCAAAACTTTAGTCAGCTGCTCTAACCACCTCACATAAATGTAAAGGTAGAAAAGGAGGAAAACCGAGTAGTGGACAAAACATACAAGGATGACCTTAAGGAATGATTGGATGATAGGATGGGAGGGAAAAGAAGGGCATGACTTTTGCAGAACAAGTCCCCATTTTGTATTTTTAAGAAGAGGTGATGATGGGAAAGTTAACAAAGAGCTTGTGTGAAAACGATAGAGTGAGGAGCCACGCAGACACAGACAAGCAAACAAAATGAAGACACAGGGGCTATATGAACAGAAATGAGAGGGACAACAGTTAAAATTAAGAGATGCAGGAATGCAATTGGAAGACAGCTGGTGATGGTGAGGTTTGGACTACAAACATGGTATGTGACGTGAACAGAAGAAAGTAAATCAACATGATGGGGATATATTAGTTTTCAGGAGGGTCTGTGTGACCAGCTCCATACCTCTCGGCTGTCCAAATTTTCAGAGAATGCCCAGATTTTTGCCTTATATTTTTGGTCTTTTCCTCATAAGATTTGTGGTTTTCTAGCAAATCATTGAGGATTGAAGTCACTAAATAATGACCTACATTTGAGTTTTAGACCCAAACCCTACAGAAAATGCATTATAACACAAATCCTATTATTCTAGCAACTTTCTAAGTTTATAACATCAATATTTAAAATCTGAAAGTATTTTTGTGGCTTTGTTCCCTTATTATTTTAGGCATTTTTAGGTATTGTCTGGATTTCTTGTGCTAAGAGATTGAGAGGTATGACTTGCCCAGAGGAAATCTCACGCAAACAATGTTGACAGCAATGGGAAGCACTACATCTGATGGCCAGATAAAGGTAACTGGCTTGTCATTCCACGAAGTTCTCAGTAGCCTTCAGATGGGACAATTGCTGTTACACCTTAGATGCAACTAGCCACCACACATAATACTGTCAGCAACACTAACATTGATGGGCAAGCACATGCAGATAGACACACACACACACACACACACACACACACACACACACACACACACACACACACACACACACACGTGAGCGCACATGAGGTGACAGTAGAGGTGGAGAGGTAGCATATCTTCTAGCACTGCCTGTGCTTAGTGCTGGACTTCCTTTCATTGTAAAGCATACCACCCACAGAACACAGAGATTTTACCATGAGTGCCAAACATTATTTGTACTGCCTCCAGTGTCTGTGTGTGTGTGTGTGTGTGTGTGTGTGTGTGTGTGTGTGTGTGTGTGTGTGTGTGTGTGTGTGTGTGTGTGTGCAAACTTTCAACTGTACAGATTTTCTCAGAATGCCCAGATTTTTGCCTCAAAATTCTGGTCCATTTTTCATAAAACTGTGATTTTCTGGCAAACTAGTGGCAAATCATTAAAGACTGAAGTCAGAAAATAATGACAGACGTTTTTGAGTTTCAAACTTCATACCCGTCAGACAATTCATGCTAATGCAACACCTGTTATTCTATCAACTTTCTATGTTTTTTAGAGCAACATTTAAAAAAATGTCCCTATTTCTGGGCCTTTGTGCCACTTTTATTAATGGCTTTGACCAGATTCCTTGCTCTAAGAGGTTGAGAGGTATGGCGAGAGGTGTCTTGATGGTCATTGCTGCCGTGATTCCAGGTCTTTCCCTGACCTAAATACCACACTTGGCATCAGTCAGTCAATGTACAGAACAGTGATTGGTACACAGAAACCCATTACATACATCATTGTAGAGCTGGCGATGAGCATGCTGTATGGTCTACATGAGGATATGTAACAGCTATGAGATTACCTGCAGTACATGCAAAATGACGTGGCATATAGAGACTTGGAGTAAACACACATGGTTAGGCTATTTGTAGCCAACAGGGCATCGACTCACGTATCCGTGAAGCATGTGGCAAATGCCATCTGTTGCGCTTCTGCAGTCCATATCAGCCATAGCTATGTAAGGATCTGGATGCAAAGTGGACAGTCACAGCTCAGATTTACACACATGGCATACACTGTTCCAAAGAAGGCATCATTTCCCCACTGGCCACAACAGCCACCATATCCAAGTAAGGACAGTTTCATGGTCAAGACTAATGATGCTCATCTGGCTCCACCCCATGATGCACCACCTGTC
>NW_025059150.1:0-6768 GCF_019279795.1 Protopterus annectens
CTGTGATGCCTAAGTATAAATAGCTGTGTATGACTTTCCTTCATCATGACGCAGTGACTATCTCAAAGAAGTCAACTAAGTTCAGCATGAGCTTGGTCCGCGTGAATCAAACTAGGTGGGGGTCAAGTGCTTGGAGATTGCCTGTGTCCTTGTTTATGAGATCCATAGTAATCAACTCCATGGCTTTACAGATCAGACTTGTCCAGCTAAGGAGGCAATAGTTTCCAGGGTTAGTAGTGGCACCACCTTTGTGCAAGTGGATGACAATGGCAGTTATCCACTCTACTGGAATGAAGCCTGTACTTAGGCAGTCGTTGAATAGTCTGCTTAATGGCAAAGCTAGATGTTCTTCGTGTTTCACTGTTGCAGTCATAACTGTAGGGTGCTCCTGCCGGCAGGCAGCCCGAGGTCGGCCAGAATCCCAAAGTCTGGGTCCGGCGTAGGCTGAACAAGCTAGTACCCTGACGTCAGTACGCTCTGGTACATAGCCCTCAGCCGACGCCATCTTCTCCAGTCTTTCTTGCCGTGCGGTTGGAAGCAGCTCGCAAGTCGTTGGTTGGCGATTTTCGAACAAGCGTATTTGGTTGTTGTCGGTCCGAAGTTCTTACTTCTCTTCTCAAAGCTAAGTACCCCATTGGGGAATCTTTTTCTTGTTCCTCCGATGTCAGAAAAAGTTAATAATTGTATAATGTGTGGGAAACAAATACCTCATAAAGATTTCCACTCTTACTGTCTACCTTGCTTAGGCCCTGACCACGGCGTTTCTTGAAGTATCGGTTCTGTGCCAGGTTCAATTCTAGGCACTATCAAGCGCGCGGAGAATGCGACTGGGCTCCTAAATTATTATTTGGCAGGCGGCTTCAATTTACAGAATGTGCGTCGGACACTACTGGAATTCAAAAGAAGCGCAAAAGACAAGGACAGGCCTCCGAGGGTCCAAACAGGACTCGTTGCAGCTAAGAGACCAGCGTCCGGGATTCACGGCGTGTCGTCAGTGAGGCGCTTTTGCAGCCCCTGTGCGTCTGCCACTTCTGAACCCGATGGCCGGTCACGGACTCCCATGGGGAGCCATCAAGGAGCCCTACTATTTTATCTGCTGCAAGGACGCCGGACGTCAACTCCCTCAGATGGGTCCCGGAACCGCTGTGCGGGTACACGCGGCTTCTGAGGGGTATTCAAACCTACTCACATCCCACTATATATCAAAGAAATAGCAAGGCAAAGACACAAGACTCCTGTTAAGTCTAAAGCTCCTGCTCAAGCTTCTTCTGAATCTACTCCCAGGACACAGAAGCAATTGTTAAGGATGGCTCGAAGATTTGCTTACAATGATTGAAGGTTCTCACCCCCCACCTGAGAAAAGGCCTCGACAGGATGTTCCTCTGGATTCCTCAATGACCAGGCTTCTATTTCTTCCTATTGTCTCTTCCCTCTGATCCAGGAATATTCTTTTCCTCCTTAGCGAGGATTAGGATGCTGAGGGACTCCTTGCCCTCTGCCTCTCCATACTGAAAGATTTTTCTTTTGGGAAACCTTACATGAGATGAGGAGCATTTTCATTGGGAAGGTCCAGGATTATTCTGCTTGCTTCCAAGAAGGAGGCTTAGAGAATTCCCTTCTTCTTCCTCAACATAGGCCTTTAGCTATCCCTCCTGTTCTTGATAATTGCTGGATGATGCTTTCTGAGGCTAATTTGAATCCGGATTCCATGCCTCCTGCTCCTTCTAAGCCTGATAGATTTATAGGGTTCCTGATTCTCATTTGTTCTTATTTAAGAACCCTTCTGCCCGGATCTGGAAACTATTTCTCAGAGTTCTAAGGCTGCTAAAGCTGCTACTTCTAAAAATCCTATTCCCCTCTGAGGAAGGATTCTCATGCTTTAGACAGGTGGGGTAAAGGAAGGTATATACTTCTGCTACCACTTTTCTGTTAGGACTTTAAATTGCCAGTTTCATAACCATGTTAAGTATCAGCAATTTCTTTTGTCTGTTTTAAAAGCAAAAGCTTGCTTCCCTTCCATCTTTCATGCAGAAGATAAGGAACTACAGGATGTATTGCATGCAACTGAACAAGTAAATAAACATAGCTTGCATTGTGTTTTTGATGTTTTGGATGCTTCTTGCAGGGCCACAGCCTCTGGTACTGTTATCAGGAGACATGCCTGGCATCATGAACAAAGTTTACCGGAACAGGTTAAGACTAAATTATTAGATGCCCCTGTTCAGCATGATGTTCTTTTTGGATCCAAGGCTGAGGAGGTTATTAAAAAGATGGAAGAAAAGGCAAAATCTATGCAAACTGTGAAAGATTTCTTGCAAGTTCAAAGCCTCCTAGATTTTCAAGAATTTGGCCCTCCAAAAATTGGTCCTTTCCCACGTCTGACGGCCTCAAAGGGGAAGATATAGAGCGCTCCAGAGGTGCGTGAACAAGCTCAGGCCTCATACAGATCTAGACAATGGACTGCTTCTTCACCTAGAAGGGAGAAGACCAGATCCCAATCTCAAAAGCATGACTCAATGACTCTTTCGGTTGGGCTACAGGACCTCTCTTTTCCTGGATGCCCCTCTTTGAGTCAGAAAAGCTTTCTCTTTTTACAGAAATTGGACTCACATTGTTACCCAGGACAAATGGGTATTGGACGTGATATTTTAAAGGCTACAAATTCCACTTTCATACTCTGCCGAGGTAGCCAGTTGTTGAATCTGCCAAAACATCAATAGGTCAGGAGCCTTAAACCAAGTGGATGCTCTTCTGGCCATAGAAGCCATGAGAGCCTAATTCCGCTCTCAGAGATGAGAGAAAAGGTTTTTATTCAAGACTGTTTCTGGTTCCATGAAAACAAAGCTCATGGAGACCTATTTCTGGACCTCTCTGTGTTAAACACCTTTTTGGAAAGTTTCGAAAATTCAAGATGCTTACTCTGCAGCAACTAATTCCAATGCTCTCTCAGGACGCATACTGAATGGTGACATTGGACCCTAAAAACCACCACTTACACATTCCCATCAGGCAGGAGCAGGAAATTCCTCAGATTCCACAGGCAGAGTTCGAGACACTTTCAATTCTCTGTACTGCCCTTTGAAGGTTTTATCTACTAGCGCTTAGAGTCTTTACAAGTGCCTGGCACCAGTAGTGACTTATTGCAGACTTCAGGGATTCAGATTTACCCTATTGGGAATGAGCCTGCCTTATTCAGAGCCCCAGGACAGCAAGGATCCTTTTTACTTCAAGCATCCTGGATTTTGTTCCAGCACGTCTTTTTTACTCCCTACTGGGATTCTCAGTGAACACAAAAAAAGTCACATTTGATCCCTTCTCAACAAATGGTATTTTTGGGAGCCTCTTAAACTAACAACAGCCACAAAGGCCTTCCCTCACTCCAGAAAGACAAATACAAGCTATTTCAGTTTTCCAAGACCCTATGGCAACTTTAACTCAGCTCACTGCAGAGGAAATTCCTGCAGAACACTTTCGCTACATGGCTTCCTGCATTCTATTGTTGATTCCAAATGCAAGGCTTCATATCAGAAAGCTTCAATGGTACCTGAAAAGTGTATGGTCACAGCATTTCCACGATCTGGACATTCTGATTCCTCTGATCCCCTGCCTCCAGAAGGAGTTCCTTTGGTGGTCCAGGGCGTGTGCTCTAAACAAAGGAAAGCCTTTTTCTTGCGTCTACCTCAACCTTATCAAATCCTTAACCCACGGATAACCCAGGATTATGCTTGGGGAGCACATTTTCTAGACAATTGCCAGCAGGGAACTGCTGGACAAAACCCATCTTCACTGGCACACATCAAATCTGGAAGGAAATGTTGGCAGTTCAAAATGCTCTTCTGGCAGCTTCAAAGACAGCGCCTTCTGCACCCAGGGCCTCTTCTGATTCGCACAGACAATACCACCAGTCATACTGGTACACTTAAACAAACAAGGGGTTCTAATTCGGTACCCCCTTTTGCAGACTAGCTATGGCTCTTTGGGACACAGCTCTAAATCTGAATCTACATCTCCAGGCTCAATTCCATCCCAGGAGGAACAAGAATCTCTTAACCAGCAGACAGCCAGGCAGAAACATTTCAGATCCTCACGAATGGATGCTAGACACCAACTTATTCAACAGGATTACTGCAGTTTTGGGGATGTCCCCACCCAGGTAGATCTGTTTGCATCCATATCTCAATCATCAGCTGCCTCACTTTTGCACCAGGGTCCTTCCACAAAACAGCTTGGAAATTTGGATGCCCTGTCTTTCCAGCTAAGAGAGAACCTTTAGGGATATACCTTCCCTCCTCTTCCTCTCTCTTCCTGCGGGATTACTGAAGATAAAGCAGAGGACAGGCCCAGTTCCTCATCTTTGGAATTGCTCCAAATTGGCCTCGACAGTTTTGGTATCCAACTTTAAAGCACCTGTTTTTGGAACCTCCTTGGATTCTTCCTCTAAACCCTTCTCTTTTATCCCAGCATCAGGGTCAGATGCTACACCCCCATCTCAAGACCCTTTGCCCACAGCAGCTTGGCTCTTCAAAGGAAATTGATTTCTTCTAATCTTCCCAAACAGAAGTTTTGGATGTTCTTCTGGAAGCTAGAGCGGCCATAACCTTACCCCTAAATCCTATGCCCTCCTAAAATGGAAGAGAGATTTTGTATTTGGATGCAGGACCGAGGCTTGGACCCTCAATGGTGCCCACTGATCTCTCTTCTATTTTGCTTTTTACCTTTCGGATCTTTTGTCTAAAAGGACTCTCCTTTTCCTTCCATTAAGATTCATGCTTCTTTCTATTTTACTGCTCCATTTCAATACTGATCCTCCTGTTTTTTCTCATCCTTTGGTGAGACAATTTTTGAGAGGGGCTAAGAATTTGAGGCCTCCCAGGACCCCTCCTGTTCCTGCTTGGGATCTTAATAACTGTTTTGGAAAAACTTACTTTGCCTCCTTTTGAGCCTGCTGCATCTTCAGATATTAAGTTTTTATCTTGGAAGACAGTTCTTTTATTAGCATTGACTTCTGCCAGAAGGGTCTCAGAGTTGCAAGCTCTCATGGCTGTGGAACCATACCTCATTTTCCACCAGGACAGAGTATCCTTGAGGACTAATCCTACTTTCATGCCTAAGGTGATCTCGAAAGTGGCTTTAAATCAGACAATTCACCTTCCTACTTTCTTTCCTAATCCTCAAAATAAAGGGGAAAGGATTTTGCATTCATTGGACGTGCACAGGCAGTTACGATTTTATCTGGACAAGACTAAAGAGTTCAGAAAATCAAACCAATTGTTTGTTTCTTTTGCATCCAGTTCTCTTGGAAAGGCTATTTCCAAACAAACTATTTCCAAATGGATTGCTTATGGAATCAGATTTTGTTACACTCATCATGGAAAACAGTTTCCAGGTACTGTGAGAAGTCATTCTACTAGAGCAGCTGCCACTTCTACAGCTTTTCTCAGAGGAGTTCCTACCAAGGATATTTTGGAAGCTGCCACTTGGAGTTCTGTGCATACTTTTTCCAAGCACTACAATCTCCCTTTGTATTCTAAGACCAGGGCAGGCTTTGCCTCTGCTGTTTTGCAGGGTCTTCTTGCCGCCCCTTCTTCTGTTTAAGCCTCCTCCCTTTTTTCACTGCTTTGGGATTCCACCCTACAGTTATGAGCTGCAACTTGGTGAAACCACGAGAGAACATAGTACAGTTGTGTACACCTACCATAAATGTAGATGTTCGAGGTGTACTTCACTATTGCAGTCGATATTTCCCTCCCCTCCTATCCCCTCTCTTTTCTCTTTGTGAATTGTGTATGTTGCATGTTTCCTTGTTGGATTCCATTTTGCGATTTATTGGGGGCTTACCTGACATCCCCTAGAAGGCAAGAAGGCTTGGAGAAGATGAAAATTCGGCTGGGGGCTATGTACCAGGCGAGCTGGCGTCAGGGTACCCCTAGCTTGTTCAGCCGACGCCTTGGACCCAGACTTTGAGTTCTGGCCAAGCCTCGGGCTGCTTACTGCCGAGGCAGGAGCACCCTACAGTTATGACTGCAACAGTGAGAGACACTTTCGAGCGTCTACTACATTTTGCTGGTAGGTTAGCCACACAACTGTACTTTCTTGCTTGGAGATCCCATGGAAGCTGTGTCCTTTGCCTTGGATAGGGCCTTTAACTTGTGTCACGGAGATATCGCAGGTGCAGGACAAGTATCAGTGAAGTCAAAGAAGGGCCTTTAAGGGGACAGGGGGTGAAGTTTTGCACTGGAAGCTATCTGCTAACAGGGTGGCTGCATATTTAGCTTAACAAGATCCACTGCCAAAGTCCCGCCACTGTTAAGTACTAATTTTTGAACAAATCTGGAGGCTTTGCCATGCAGGTTCCTGATGATGCTTAACTGAAGAAGGCTTTGTGGTTTTCTTTTGTTTTGAAGGCTAGTTTTGATTCATAACTGGCTTTGCAGATTTTCAGTAGTGATCTAATTTGCTTGCTGAGGCTTAGGAGTTATTTTCCTGCTTTTGGAATTTGTTCCTTTTTACCCGTGGACAGCAGTTTCTTCCTTTTGTTATAAAGCCTGTTGATGGAGGATGTCCAAACAGGTTTATGTTTCCTTGAGGAGCAGGTTTTAGTTCTGTTGGGTATGGCCGAGTCCATGCTGTTATACAGGTGCTTGTATACTGCATTAGCATACTATTCAGCATAGTTGTCTGGATTCTCTACTGGGGGCGGTGGTGTGAAGATACAGATACCCTCCCTAACAAGGTTGTAGTCAGCTTTTGAGAAGTTTTTGTAGCTTG
>NW_025059151.1:0-5779 GCF_019279795.1 Protopterus annectens
GAGAATCAGGTGCCTCCCTAGCTACCTGCCTCAGGCCTTGCAATGTAGGGTCCAAGAGCTGAGCCTGTCTCATCTCTCTCCTTGTAACCCTTCCCAGCCTCCCTTCCACAGAAAGTCTGGCATCCTCTGACAGTGGTGCCTCACTGTCAGCCTGGGTACTACTACTCACCTCTACCCTTGCAGTCAATTTGTCCAAGGGAACATCAGTACCCACAAGCAGCTGTGGCTCATTTTCAGTCTCACTGCTACAGAGTAGCTCACTCCCTGGAATAACCACCTCACCAGTCCTGGCTGCAAGTATGCAGTCTGTCTGTGTCTCCTCTAGGCTACCAGACCCACATGCTTGTCTCCTAGCCTGACAATGTGTAACTGCATAAGTACATGGTGCTGCCTCATCCAAATCTTCCTTCTCAGGACATCTGCAGGATGGTAGTTTAGTACCCCTGTTGTCTCAAGACAACCTACTATTGGGATTTTGTCTTTCCCACTTACTGACTCCCTCACCTTTGGTTCCCCACCTTGCCTCTGCGGACATCTGTATGCCACATGGCCCCACTGGTTGCATTCAAAACATTTAACCCTAGCTCCTGGACATGTACCTGGACTAGTGGCTTCCCCTGCTACTGGCAGATTCTGTTGGGGCAGTCTGTGCTGCCCACCATGGGTTCCTTTATACCTGTGAGCAGTACTGGGGGTCTCCTTCCTATACAGGGCTGCCCTGCTTGCCAGGTATAGGTCTCCCTTCTTCCTCAACTCATCTGAAGTAGCACATTGTCTATTAGCTAACCAGATCCTCATGTCCTCAGGCAAAGTGCTAAGGACTTGTTCCCTAACCAAAATGTCTGCCAGCCCTTCAAAAGTGGTAACCTGACATCCATTCACCCACCTATGGAAATAAGTGCTCAGTTCAGCAACATATTCACACACTTTCATCTGCCTTGCATCTATGCTCACAAAACTTTTTCCTATATGTTTCAGGTGTTAGCTTAAACAGTTACAGCAGTATAATCAAAACATGCAATGTCAGACATTTTGGACAGAACAGTTACAGCTTTACCATGGAGTAAGGGGGTCAGGAACCATACCAAAAGCCCTTGGTCAACTTCTTACTGTTTACATACCCTCTCAAACATATGAATTAAACTATCAAAATTATCCCTCTTTAAACTGCAGAAGAAATTTACTGACCTTTTTTGCTTCTGGTGTCCAGTTACGCTCTTCCCCATTACCTCCATGACTCTGGCAAAGAGTCAGAATCTCCTTCTCATGCTGTCTCTGCCTCTCTTGTTCCTCAGCTTGCAGACGTAACAGTGTCTCATTCTCTTCAGTCTGCAAACGTCACAGTCTCTCATTTGCTTCTAATTCCACACGCCTGGCCTCCAACTTGTCTCTTTAGCTCCAGCTGGATTTCTAAGTCCACTGCAGAAAGTTTGAGCTGTCCATTCTCTGAGGGAATTATATCTCCACTGCCAGTCTGATTATCCTCCTGGTTGCTGTTTTCTGATGCAGCTGTAACCAAGGCTGCAATCAGGTCTGCCTTAGTCAGGTTTCCATGCACAGTCCCCTAGCCTGGCACATCTCCGCCAGCTGGCTCCTTGTCAGCTTTCCATACTCCTCTGCTGACTTGCTGCCTGCTCACCTTGACAAACTAAGCCAACAAAAGAAATAATACAGTTGTGATCTGAACTCTGAGTATTCACTGCGTGGCTGTTTTAGAGTACAAAAACACCTTCAAAGCTCACTGTACACAAGCTACAGGATTCACTCTACCCACACCACTACAAGCCAATTAGTATTTGCCAACACTAATATGTGGTGGATATCCCACCACTGCCAAACACAATGTGAGGATATCCCAACCACTGCCACCAAAAATGTGACACCCGTGCCCTGGCCCAGCAATCAAGGAGCCTCAGTCCTCACCACCAACACCAGAGAGGGCGTCTCAAATAGGAGGAAAGGATAACAACACACACAGTAAAGTACAATTTTTAAGAGCACACAGAGATCATAGTTAGTTTGGCTGGCCTCCCTGCTCTCCAGGATCCCCACAAACTCCCCACTGGCACAGCCATATGGTCCAGATCTCAGCCTAGTGGGTCGTCAAGCTAAAACCTCTAGCACCCCTCTGTCCAACCAGTGCTTTGTGTCCCTGCCAAAATAGCCTCTCACACACACACACACACACACACACACACACACACACACACACACACACACACACACACACACACACACACACACAATTTGAGAAGAGAGGTTATGCAATTCACATTGTGACACTCCTGGGAAGGCTGGCACTCGGTTCTCTCCAGCTGTGCCCCTTCTCCCAGACTATATGAGGCAGTTCCACTGGCCACCACCCACTAATATTTATCAGTTGTGTCAAAATAAACACAGGTTGTTTCCACATCAGTTAGCTGAGACGCACTTTTAATACTGAGCAGTTATAAAAAGTTCAACAAGTTCTGAAGAAGTCCAGATAATATCCGGACGAAAAGCGCTTAAACTTTATTGTTCTTATTCATGTTGGATTTACTTGTTGAACTTTTTATAATTGCTCAGTATTAAAAGTGCATCTCAGCTAACTACAGTGTGGAACTGTTACCTGTGTTTGTTTTTTCGAAGTATATCATACTTTCGTTTTTGGGTTGTGTGGACTGAATACTTATCAGCTACTTAAAGGCCCTTTAAAAGGGTGTCCAATTATTACTGTGCAATATTATTATCCAATTGTTAGTATGACTAAACAGTCAATGCTTATTAGAGGGTACAGTATGTATGTGTCTTTCGGCTTTTCCCAGTTAGGGGTCGCCACAGCGGAACTCCGGTCCGCTAATGATTGGCAGTTATTTTTACGTGCCAAGTTGCCTGCCCTGATGCACAACCTTCAACGAAGGTACGCCCATTCATGCATGTCTCCACGCAGTAGACGCTCCTGCTGAGAATCGAATCGACAGCTGCCTCACGTAGGTGGAAACGCCACCGCAGCACCACCATATAAATATATGCAATGTACTCCTAGGAGCTTAAAATTATCTCTACTACTGCAAACAGCCACAGTTGAAAGGTTTTAAAATATGTAATAATTAAAACAAGACAATACTTTCTACTACACAGTGCTAGACAAGAGCTCAGAGATCACACAGAAATACGTAAAATAATTCAATAGTACAGTTCTGACATCAAAGAAAAACACAGTCTAATCTCTCTAGTTCTAACTATTTCTAAAAGAAAACACACTTCTAAAATAACTTACTTACATAGAGCAAGGCAGAGTACTGTGAGTTGGATGATCAAGACAAAAATGCTTTTTGCCTTCTGGTTCTCTCTGTTTAAATTGAAACTCCAGTTCAGATAAAACATTACATCATTTCACACTTTCTTTGTGTTCCCAGGCTGACAGAAACTGCATTTACATTCTTTTACACTTAGTGCAATAAAGGACATTCCACATGGAAATTCTAGTCATTAACTTTACCCTTAAAACAATAGGCAGGAAGCTTTCATCTATTCTGGCTGGAGCCAAATTGTAAACATCAAAGGCAGTGATTAAATAATTTTACTTTCAATAGACCAACAAGAAATGCTTGACTTCGCTTTCTTTACAGCAGATGCCAATGTTGCCACATTGTTTTAAGTTCAACATTCCACAACATATTGTTTCATTTAAGAAGCAAGCCTGCATTTCAACATTTCACAGTATTTACAAATGATAGAATTATCTGCACAATTCTATCTGGCTGGGCTAGCAGCCTTCACCTATCTCTAGCAGTCTTCACACCTTGGCCAAATTTCCCCTAGTAGTATAAATACCACCTCATGTCTCTCCTGAAAAGAGGCTATCAGCTTAGTGGGGCTAATGCAGTTGATAAAAAAATAAATCTTGATTGTATGTGTCATGACTTCATCTGAAGTTGCTACTGTCCTTGCCTTGATTTTCCTTAAAGCTGTTCCTCCTTCTTGGTTGGTTTCTTCTAACTCGTTCACTGTAGGTTGTATGAGGGTAGTGCAGCTTTAGTGGGGTTTTCTTCATTCAGAAGCTGCATTAAATATCCTTCCATCTGCCTTTGTTGTCCAGTGGGCTGGTGACTAGGTTGTTGCTGGTACCCCTTATGAATGCTGTCTAAAGACTACCTTCTTTATGTATCTGTCTTTGACTTGCAACCTGACAGACTTTCTTTGTCCCATCTACAGAATCACTTTCCAGAATCTGGTAGAGCACCTCTGTTGCTTTTTTCTCTGCTATTGTGACTGCTCTATTAGCCTCTTCATTAGCCAACCACTATTCCTTCTTAGCCTAGTTCACCTTTTCTATCTTGCACTTTTTCCTGGACTTCTTCTTTCTTTTGATGATTTCCTGGACTTCTGCATTTCATCATCAGCTTTCCTTATGTACCTTATTTCCATATCTTGCTCGGCCACATATCTATACTCAGTCTTCATACTGCTTGAGACAGCATGTCACATTATGGGTTTCTACCAGGTATGCTGCCTTTTTATCACCTTCCACTCTTAAAATTGTCATACAGGTGTATGTGTCTACATGGCTGAAAAGGGTCCCAAGTGGTCATTTCACTAACCCAGTCACTCGGTTAACAAATTAATTGTCATGTGACACTGTAGACATCTACAGGCATCTGGGTTTGAAAAGGCCTTGCAAACGTCTTTCATAACTAAAATTGCTGGAAACTACTTGAAAAGGAAGAGCACAGAGATGTTATACCTTTCATTCAGGTAACATACACTTTTCAACAGACAGCTCAGGCTTTCAGACTCAATAAGACTGCCTTGTGCAGTTAAGGAAACTACTTGACAGCTTGAAGTGATATACACCTCAACGGATGTTCATTTCTGTCATTAGACTACCTCATGAGGGAACTGATCATGTCAAAACAGAGAGAGAGACACTGAGAGACCGGGGAAGAGGTGTTAGCATTATATATTGAATTTTAGTAAAAATGTGCTTTTTATTATTATTATTGTTTAGTGATCCTCACTGTAATAGTAAATCATAACATTCAGGTAACCTCCTGCCTTATTTGCTTAATTCCTACAGGAGTTTTCATCAGTAGTTTATGCCCCTTTGAAGGCTTACATGGGTGTCACACCTCCACTGCATGAACCTTTGGTTGGTGAGCCAGACCCTCACATGTGGTCAATGTTTCTTCAGCTGTCTCTGATCTAGGTGTTTCAGGCCAAGTGTAACTTCATTTGGACATTTAATTTATTTATTTATTTAGATTTTTGTTTACTAGTACAGAACACTGATCTCAGTGACCCATTTTCAGGCTCAACCCAAAACAGAATACAGAACAAAACAGATTAATTTGCAGAAGAAAATAACACATAAGGGGTGTGGAGCAGTACAATAACCTAACAATGTAAAACAAAAGTTTATAGGAAATAATTAAAGGTGCCCAGCCAGCTGGGTTATTACATCTAAATGACAGCGATGAGCATTAGAAAATACAGTAAAGTGAACTGATTATGTACATAGTAAATATATATTTATATACATAGTTAACACTTATATATTAAGTACACATTAAGGTATAAAAAGGTATATAGATTGTTGCAGGTCCCAGAAACATGGGTAGAATTAGTGCAGGCTATGTACAAGGACCCAGCGACTCAAGTACAAACAGTGTTCGGTCTCACAGAGAGGTTCCCAGTGGGATTGGGTATGCATCTGGGTTCAGCTCTGAGTTGTTCATACTAATGATGTACTACATTAGCAAACAGATTGGCGGGGTCTGCTGTATGCAGATGAGGATGG
>NW_025059152.1:0-6595 GCF_019279795.1 Protopterus annectens
GGGTCCCTAGCCCCCTGAGTAGCACTCTGTTACCTCGAATGACAACTACAGTATAAGGACAAAATTATTGATTTCAAATAATTGCCAAGCTTCTGGTGTCATTCAAAGGATCTAGTATCTGGTCTGCCTGGGACGCATGCATCAACAAACCACAATGCTTTGCCAGATGGTCTGCACATGTCTCCCCTGGGATTCAGGTTACTGGCCAAAGCCTTGCCACCCCTATAGTGCCTTTTAGCCAAGGTTCAAGCGACAAAACCATCACCGCAACAGATACAAGCATGCAAAAAATCTGAAGGTAATGCTACTCAGTGCTAGAAGTCTAAATCTGAAAAATGTACCCCTCTCCAGGCACTCAGAAAAGTGGAGAACATTGATATTCAGCAGTAACCGAGACCTGTCTAAGGCTGCCAAGAGCACCCCTGCACACTCAGGCTACAACTATTACCACTCTTGGCCACCAAAACTCAAGAATCTAAACACTAAAGGTGGAGGAGTGTCCATATTCACCAAGGATATTCACACCTCCAGGCTAGTTGCCCAACACAATGCATCTGAAATTCTCCAGGTGCAGCACACTAGGTAAGAGACTGCAAAACTTAATTGTAGCTTGCAACAGATCCCCCACCATGCCCCAAGATTCCTACAATTACACCTTCTAAACATACTGAAAAATATTAAGATAAAACCAAAATGCTCTAATACTGCGATTTTAACCATCTCCGCCATTTTCAACTGGGAAAAACTACTAGAGTACCAAACATTCTTTTCCCAATGCTTCTGGAACCATAAAATCTAAATCCCTGGATCTGAACTCAATCCATTTAGCCCAACACCAGGGGGCTCCAGGTGCTGGGACCTGATCATTACCACTGCTATAGGAGATAGATGCTTCTCACCCAGTTGTCACCCCCTCATTGGTCAGATCTCAACCATGAAGAAAATCACCTCCAGGCATCCGCATGCCACTCCCCACCCCAGTGGCTGGTGAAACCTCCATAAAACTTCCAAAGCTAACTTCATGCTACTTCCCAACCTGTGAAGCTTGACAAAACTTGAAGGACACCCATGCAGACGGGAGCTGAAAGTCTCTGTACTGCTTTAATCCTTACACTAAGTAAGTAATTGTACAAGCACATCCATTTGTGCATGAATCGTGCCATCCCAAATAGAACCAAGGTGCTGTCCTCCGAAAAAGGAAGCCAATCTGGTGGTCTCCTCCATAAACAAACTATAGAGCAGAAGGAAGAAACTGTTGCAGAAAAGATGAAAATCCCAGGATGCAAAAAACTCCCTTACCAGCCTCAGTAAGAAGCTGAGAAAATAAAATTGCCAAAGATTCCAAAGGCAACCACAAGGCAATGTTCAGATCTGCTCTGAGCTACAACAGAATGGTATTAAATATACTGATCCCAAGGATATTCCCAATATACTGGCAGATCGATTTAGTGCAAACTTCACCCATCTCTCACCCCCTAAAGGGCCCATCTCAATACCAAAAGATTGCCAAAATCCAGTAATCATGGCCACACAGGTAGAAACCGCACTCTCCAAAGCTAAGAATACAGTATTCATGGAACCGGACTGCATCCCGCGCTGTGTACTAAATGAACTACAAAATGAACTGGCACCTCACGTAAGTTTCATGTTTAATAGTTTCATAGTTTAGTACTAGGCTATCTGCCCTGGGGCATTTATAAGCTTAGCCATAGTGATGTGGCTTTCGCCACCACATGTAATGGTACAAAAGTGTACAGAGTAGATTTAGAGTACTGTGCCTCTGTCTAGGTAGTGTGACACAGTGAAGACCCCCTTACATACAATAGGAATTAGTTTGCTGTGCCTCTTTTCTAGTAGTGACATTGTGAGATGACCCCCGGGTAAACCCTATTTATCTCCCATACACTCAAGATTTCTCTCTTGAAGAGAGTCAGTGAGGGGCTCTCGCCTAACATGAACTGGGATTCTAAGTTCCAGGAAAGTATGGGAAGCCTCTGAGTTATGAATCTGTCAACCTTCCAGCATAGTCCCTATTCATATTTGTGCTGAGGTTTAAGTTCCTCTTAGCTCTCGTGGTTCTGATGGATTTGATTTTTGAGGGTGGAGCATGTCCATCAATTCCTGATTGGATATGGCCTTGTAATGCTTGTCAGGCACAGATCACCTCTGAGTAGACGGTAGGTGTTACTGAATAGAGCTGGAGTTTCTTTAGTCTGGCAGCATATGACATACAGTTGGAGACCCCTTGATCCTCTTGGTGGAGGTATTTTTGGGTTCCCTTCCAGCTGTTGCAAGTGCTGGGTGAGGTACATACCAATGGGGCATTGTACTCAATCATGGGCCTGATAAGGGAGGGAGTACAGGTACAATGACCTCCTCTTGATCTGGAAGTGAATCCTTCATGATAACGCGGGCAAGGTAGAAAGTCTTCTAACCACTTTGGCAATGTGGGTGTGTCAAATGAATGAGGTCACTACTCGGAACTTGGGTCCCCTAGGTCTCTGATTACTTTTTCCTGATGACCAGTGGGTTACCTGTCATGCGTGATAATTTGTGGTACTTTGTTTTTCCCAGAGGGGATGACTATACATTTTTGGCATTTAGTTTAAGGCCATGACTCCAGCACCAGCTTGTCCGCTTCAGTGGAGGCCTTTCTGTAGGGATGTATATGTCAAGCTGAGTGTATCGAATTATGGTTTCTAGTTTGCAGCTCATCTGCTAACTTTGTCAGCCACAAACCCTCCCCATGTTTGCTTTCACATCTGGAGAAATAAATGCCGTGTAACAATAGGGGTCCCAGGGACAGAGGATTCTGTGGGACAAGCCACTTGTGACTGGCTTCTTGGAGTCTGACATGGCTCCAGCTGCATTTTGACTTATGGGTTCTATCCTTTAGCCAGTTTGCAACCCATCTTGTAGACATATGGATTTACATTTGCTGTTGAGCTTTATCTTATGATGCCTGAGTGGGGTATTGTGTCTTAAAGCTTTAGCCAAGTCCAGGTGGTAGATTGTATGGACTGCTTTGCCTCTCTGCCTAATGGCTCCTAGTGACTGCTCTTCAAAAGTCACCTGTGGTTCAAAAGGCAGGATCTGCCCTTTACAAAGTTTAAAATGGGTAGGATCAAGTGTCTGTAGATCCCCAATGTCTCTGTTTATGAGTTCCATAATGATTCTTTCCATAGCTTTGCAGACCAGGCTGGCTGCTAAGCTTTATGGGGCAGTAGTTACCAGGGTCTGTAGAGAGGTGCCTCCTTTGTGAGTGAGACCACTGTTACTGCACAATGCCAAGTGTTCAGGATACATATCCTGTAGTAAGGCTAAGGTTAAATAGCATTTTTATAAAAGTGCTGGTTTAGCCCTCTTTGAGTGCCCTCACGAGTACCCAACCGATACCACCGCCAGGTCCCATTGATGCTGTGTTTTTTAGCTTTGCTGAGGGAAGTGTTCTCACCTGGACATCTGAGATGACAAGGAGGTTAGCATTCATCTGGGGATGTAAGTATTTCCTCTTTTGGGGTGAGGGAGGGGGAGAAGTTTGCACTTGAACCTGTCTGCCAGAATGTTGGCAATATCTGTGGGGTTCAATGTCTTTTTGTCATTGTGAACTAACTCTGAGCATATCTGAGGGTTTCCTACCACTGCTTCTAACATAGCAGAAGAAGGCCTTGTGGTTATCTTTAGTGTCCATAGCTTATTTTTCCTCAAAGTTGGCCTTGATGTTTTATGAGAGAACGAGCTTTCTACTAGTGCTGACTTCAGAGTATGCCTTCTATGGGATTTTGCTCTTGACATGCAATAGCTTCCCTCTTTATTTTGTTGCTACAGAATTTGTTTATGGCTGGGTCCACTAGACAGGACTTCTGCGCCCTGGTGGAGAGGGTCTTGGTCTTTATTTGGGATTGCATGATCCATGCATTCTTGGAGATGCGTCCTCAGAGAGCATTTGCTAAGGATTCCAGCATCAGGATGTGGTTTCCACCTATGGCCCAGTGGACTTAAAGGATCACCTATATCAGCCCTTAAGAAGTGTAAAGTCTGGCCTTTGAGAAGTTTTTCACTGTAAATTTTTGTGTTGAGGGTGGAGGTGGGATATGCATATATCCAGGGTGATTAGATTTTCAGGTCAGATCTCTTACCAGTGAGGGGTATACTCTCCGTGTGTGGAGCACTTTTGTCCCCCATGTTTGGTGGGCATGATCAGGTCTAGTATATTATCTCCCCCTTGTGGGAGAGGAGGTGACTAGGGGCTGTTCCATTGCATTTGAATTTATGAATTGCAGGAACCTTTGGGCTAGGGGTGTTAGGGCCAGAATAATGCACCCAGTCTTAAGGTGTTAGGGTAGCTTGAAGTCTCCTGCAATATGATGGTAGTTTGGTGAGACATCTCATATTTCCCTCCAAATGTCTTCTTGCTAGAAGGGCTGAATGGGGTTCCTGAGGATTGGAGGTGGTGGTCTGTAACATGCTACCAGCTTTTGCTCTACGGTTATTTGTAACTTGGATGGTCTCTCGATGCTTCATGTGTTGCCACTTCAACCTGGAGGTGTGGGTGTCCTTGATGAATATGGACATGCCCCTCCCTTTTTGGTTTGGCCTCGAAGTTTTGTGGCCAAAAAGTATGATAAGAGGTATAGCCTGTAGCGCTTGGGGTGCTCTCTTTCAGGAGCCCTTGAACCAGGCTTTCAGTGACTGCACAGACATCGATATTCTCCATACTGAGGAGTGCTCTCGAGAGCCTGCATCTTGAGATTTAGACTCCTGGCATTGAACAGCATTACCTCTTTAATTTTTTTCCATTTTGTTTTCTAAGGAGGTGTGTTTGTCTTTTGAGCCTTGCCTAAAAAGGCACTTATGGGGGTGGGTGCAAGAGCCTTAGCCAATATCCAGGAAGCCTAGTGTGACAGATGCAAAGCCACATCCCTCTTATGGGCATGGCAGCTGCGTGCTTGTCCAGCATGTCATCATCCCAAGCAGACAGACATCCCCTAGAATGCCACCAGTAATTGGAGCCAATTATTAAAGCCGGGATCATCTTGTCTTGTATTGTGGCATCATTCTTGGTGAGGGCAAGATGCTGCTCTTGGGTCGGTCAAGTCATACCAGCCCCTGGGCTACATAATCAGAGAGCTCCCTCTATATGTCTCTTTTCATGTAATCCAGGGAGGTATCGCCTCAGGTCATTCTCGCTGGCCAAGTACGGGACAATGACGGAATCCTCATATTTGTACTTACTTTGGAGTGACCTGAGTGCTGTGAGGCGTTATGTGGCTTGATCCCTAGCTCCCGGCTAGGCAGCTTCACCGTTACCCCTCTCCTTGTTCAGCCTGGTAAGCAGAACGCCAGTGTGTCTGACTATAGAGTCACCTTATTACTAATGTATCAGGGCATAGTGTTTGGCCTTATAGGGCTGTGATTGTTTGACACACTGATTTATTGAAGTATGTGTTGCATGTTTTGTGTTTTGAGGTGCAAGTGGATTTTTGGGTGTCTACTTTGGGAGCCTCTGTTGTTTTGTGTAAGCCTTTTTGTTAGAGCTCTCCTCGGTATGTCTTTGTGTTGGTTATGTGTTTGGTTTGCAGTTGTGGTAGGTCTTATGTGGGACTGGGTTCTTGCTGCATGTGTGGGGTTACCTTCTCCTCCTGTCTGGTCTTGCTAGTCCTGAGTTGGAGAGTTCAGCCTCCAGTTTGGCTTATATAGTTGCATCTCTCTACATGTGTATTTGTGTTTGTTGGGAGGGAGGAGAGGTTGTTCGTGTACATGAGACAATTGTAGCATTGTTTCAAGATTCCTGTGACAATCCAGCTGAACCGGAGAGGATGCTAGTAATCTACCACTCAACATGCTGAATATTAAGGGAGTGCTGGGTGGCTTTATGAAGTGGGTATTCTCAAGCAGGGGTGGTAGGTGGATGTAGTGCTTTTAGTTTGGAGAGTGCTTACTTAGAAGAGAGGTTTTGAGAACAGTATGCTAGCTTATAATAAAGCAAGTAGACTGATTATTATAAGAGTAGAGCTTCTTAAGGAAAATTTGAAGATAGACTTCCATGGAGCCCAAAAAGTTTAACCTTTGTTTAACTGGCGCTGGCGCTTATACATTAACAAGAAAGTCGCTAGGAATGGATTTTAAACAGGAACTTTTAAGAAGAGCTAGAAATGGTCCAAAACAACCACCACTACAAGCTCTTGTGCTGAGGCTACCCTTCAGGGACAGATAGACTGCTCAAGGCTCCCAACTCCCACTGGTGAGCAAAGAAACTTCCTTCTATCCAAGTAAGGCAATAGACAACACAGGAACTACACCACAGCCCAGAATACAGCAAAGCCTGTATACTGGTCTAAACTATCACAAAACAAGGATATATGTTTGTTTAGATAAGCACACAATGCGTAACAGTAATAAATCAGTTACAGGCTAGCACACTTTTGGGCAGCCTCAACAGTTAAATTTAACAAACAAACAAACAAACTTTTGACCAATATTTGCCCAATGTAACTTTATGCAGATTTATATCAACTGCTAAAAACAGTTTGCTTGTATAAAGTAAGCAAGAAGTATTTAGGGAAAACAGCAAAAATACTAAATCAGGAAAGTA
>NW_025059153.1:0-5752 GCF_019279795.1 Protopterus annectens
TAAGCTCTCATCCTCAAAATGCATCATGTTGAACAAGTATAAAGTTTAGTTCATCTTTAATGCTGGAACAAAATTCAGACACTGATATAATTCTCATACTGTAATGTGTAAGTAAGTCAATCATTGATCTAATTTTCGGCCCCGTAATATACAACATGTTGCATATGGTGTAAAAATCTATGCTTTAGATAACCATATCATGGCTGAAAAGTACTTAGACCAAGTTCTGTGTAAACAGTAAACAAAACAAACACACACGCTGCATACACACACAGCCACACACACACACACACACACACACACACACACACACACACACACACACACACACACACATTACTACACACACACACACACACTATATCCTGGTGTTTTTACCATGTGGTGCTGTGCTTGATTGACAAGCATGTGTAACCCCAGCATGCTACTTAGTATTTGCATTGTGGTATTTTATAAATAATTGACCTAGAATGTAACACATACGTATTCCACCAGGTCACACCGGCTGCTGCCAAATAAAATAATCTCCGTACAAAGTCCCACAAGCAAACATAATCTTTCCATGTAGTTTATTCCACATTTTAAAAAGTGCAGCAAACATTGCACATCTGCCAGCTGAGGTATGCTTCTAATTGACTGCCCTTCATCCAGAGTGGTCTCACCAGGTTAGGATACTTTCCCTGGCGCTCCCACTTGCAGTGTACAGTAAGACTCCTTTCTCAAAGGAACTTAGACTTCATTCATAGGCAGGTACCATTGTAGTGTCCACTGGAACACTAGGCCACTGAACTCCCTTTGTCATACGTAAATAAAATCTGGTTACAGGACCATTACCCCAATGAGATCTCAACAGCTCTTGGCCGCGGTTCAGAATTCTTTGTTTATAATAAATATCGTCTAATAATGACACTTTAACAAAAGTTTCTAGAATTCTTCCACTATCTGGAAACATTTTCCTAGTATCTGATAAAATAGTTATTTTATAACTAATATGTGCATTATCAAGGCCATATATCAAAAACAATTTAAAAAATATAGTAGTTTGCATTATTTGACATTTGTTTACAGCTCTAACATCATATACACACCTTGAATGCATATGGAAATCTTTTCCAAAAATTTCTTGCACGTGATAGCAATGTTATATCCTTGCATCTGTCCTCACACTGCAGGTCCCTATGTGTATGGAAATATAGTACTGCACCACTGGCAGCTTCATGCATTCACACATTTCATCACTATAATAGTTGGGGTAGGTGGCTTTAGAGAAGACTGTTCATATTTTGCTGTCATGCCAGTTTCCACCATACTTGCACATTGTGATTTCTGCCACATAACTGTACCATGTCTCAGTGGTAGGTGTACAATTTCTGACGCAGGGGTGGTGAGTGTACAGAATTACATGTGGCTTCCACTTCCATCAGCCTTCATGTGTTGGCAAATGTCTTTTTACTCTGCTCCAATACATCCTTTACTGTAGATGGGATCTGATGAACCATTTAACTCTTTTAGAATCTGACTTCCTTCATAAATATATTTCTTTGTTTTCACATACTTGCTCCTTTCCATTCTATAAATTTAGTTATTGCAACCCCAGTGCCTAAATATATAGATTTTAAAATGCAATACATTAAAGGAAAAACTAAATAGTGAGACTTATATATTTTCATAGCCTGCCTACAACCCTTCTCAAATTCCTGAAATAATGTATATTGGATTGATATTCTGGTTGGACTTCTATCTCAAAGGCTAGTGACCCATATTTCAGGACAGAAGTTTCTTAAATTGTAGTTTTGTGGCATGCCAATTATCTGAAAAAGTTTGTATTGTTTTAGAATAATGTGCTTATTAGACATTTTGTCTGTTGTTCCCTCATAGTGCTTTTTGTATAAACTTGTTCATTTTCCAGTTGTTTGAGTGATTCAGATTTATCCAGTATTCTAGCTCTCAGAAGATCCTCTTGAGTATGGTAAGTTTCAGTGCATTGAGGCATACTTCTTTTTCTTCTTTTGGCTTTTCCCGGTTAGGGCTCACCACAGCAGATCACCTCTCATGATTGGCAGTGGAGTTTTACAGTGTGAAGTTGCCAGCCTGGCACCCAACCTTCCACAGAAGGTGCACACACATATGCACACACTCATGCCTAGGGCCAATTTTAGAGTATCCAATCTACCTACAACATGTCTTTGGAATGTGAGAGGAAACCAGTGCACTTAGAGGAAACCCACACAACCACAGGGAGGACATGCAGACTCTGTACAGAAGGCTACCCAGCTGAGGATCGAACCAGAGAACCTCTTGCTGTGAGGCAGCAATGCTAGCTGCTGCACCACGCATTGAGGCATACTTGCCTATCTCTAAAGGAGGGGTAGGGAATAATCACTACAAAATCTTTATTGAGGATCATAGAAATAATTATCAGGGTCCATAGCACATAGGCTCCTAGGCTCATAGGTGTTTACTAGGCTAACAACCACAAGGGCCTTTATAAGCCTAGCCATGCGTCCCAAATCTCTGACAAGTTCTGATACCCTTAATAAGTGTAAGCATGGGCCTGGGAGATGACCCATTCACAGGTTACCTGTTTGCATCAGAGACATAGGTGCCAAACTAGGGATGAATTTCTGGTTTCCCATCCAATTGTCCAAATTGCACTTGAATTGGGTTAAGGAAGAACTCTGCTTCACATGGATGAGGAGTCTGTTCCATAGCTGGGGTAGACTCTGGGATACATACCTATCTCTCCAGCCTATTTATATGACAGGCAAGTTTTAAGTCTTTAGAACAGGTAATTCTGCTACTGTTTGTTTTGTGGATATGCAGGAGGTCCATTAGAGTCAGGTCTGACAATGCCCTGTATGCCAGGCATAGCTCTCCCATCAGAAGCCTGTAGGAGACAGACTACAGGGATAGGGCCTTAAGGCGGTCAGCATAGGATATATTACTTATGCCCTGTCATCTTTTAGTGAGGAACCTCTGTGGGCATTCCAGTTGTTGGATATGCCTGGTTAGGTACATACCAAAGGATGCATTGTACTAAATGATAGGTCCGATGAAGGCCAAATACTGTATAACAATGACTTCCTTGGACTTAGATGCCATACCTTTATTTATAAGTTGTGCAACATAGAATGATTTCCTCACACTGTAGACATGTCATGATCAAAGGCTAGATTACTATCTATGTGTGTCCCTAAGTCCCTGACAAGTGGGTCAAGTCTAAGGGGGGTGTTGTCAATGTTATAGTTACCAGGGATGTTTGATTTCCCAAAGGATACTATTATTCATTTCTTGCCATTTAGTTTTAGTCCAGGGCTCTAACACCAGTTATTTGTTGTGTCAGCCCCTCCTGGAGAACATTTGTGTCAGTGTGAGATTCAATGACAGCTCCTAATTTGCAATTATCTGCAAATTTAGTCAGCCACAGACCACTGACATTGGCCTTGACTTCTGAGAAGTAAATGCCAAAAAGGAGCAGTCCAAGGACTGATCCCTGAGGGACTCCACTTATGACTGGCCTCTTTGTAGAGGTGGACTCCCCAATTCTATCTCCCTGGGTCCTGTCTGTGAGCCAGTTGACTATCCACTGGGTGACATATGGGTTTGCACCTAACCTCTTGAGTTTGTCAACAATGTCCGAGTGGGGTATTGTGTCAAATGCCTTGGCCAGGTCAAGGTAGTCAGTGTGAACAATTTTGCCTCATTCATTGCTTTGGTGACCTCCTCAAAAAAGTCCACCAGGTTGAGTAGGCATGATCTGCCCTTGACAAAACCAAATTGGGTTGAGTCCAGTGTCTGGAGGTTTACTATATCTCTACTGATCATCTCCATGATAATTCTTTCCATGGCTTTACATATAAGACTAGTGAGACTTATGGGTCTGTAGTTTCCAGGGTCTGTAGAGGTCCACCTTAATGCAGAGAGATGACTGTTGCCTTTCTCCATTCATGAGATATCGGTGCAGGCATATTTTATGTACTGCATGCATGCATGCCGGATTGGTGTATGAATTTCTTATATCCTGGAGGCGAGTCTGTTCAACAGCAAGAAAAAAAAAATAGGTCCACCTGTCATATGATGCTGCAGATAGCCCTCTGATCCCACATCATCCCACTACATCACAGCATGATTCAGACATGATAGTCACAATGTTTTCACCCCATGAAGTGAGGGGCAACATGATAATGGGATAAACCAAGACTACAGTCACTATAATAGGATATAGTTGAATCACAGCACAGCTGCTAGAGGATTGCAAATGGACCAGACTAAAAGCAGGTCATGAAATATATAACCTCTTCCCTTTTCACAGCCTAACAGGAATACAATTAAAAACAGCAGATTACCAGTTCTCAGATCTTCTGTGCCTTACCTACCTTCATTTTATACTTCCTTTGCTTGTAACAAAATGACCAAGCACAGGAATCTGTTTAGTTCCAACCTCATCGCCATGAGTCGAGAAAATAAAACAGAAAAACTACTAGTCTTAAAGCTTTGTTGATGAGCTCAGTCGCAATCATTTCAAGAAATGGTGTTCCAGTAACGCTTTATTCATCACAGACAAGCAATCCTCAGTAACAAAAAATTAGAAATATTTTAACAATGTTAAACAAAGGGCAGGATTCACAAAGGCTTACACGGAGTTTAAGAGCAGTGTAAGCCTCCGTGTAAGCCTCTCGATCCAGGAACAACCCAAACCTCCATGTAAGAGACAGCTAAAATGTCTCTTACATGGACTGGGCGTGGAAATGCTCAATACCTCATTTGCAGCTCAAAGATATGCAAATGAGGTATTTGAATCCAGAAGCAAACCAGTCCGTAACGGAGGTTGCAGAAATGTACTCAGCTGACAACTGAGTACATTTCTGCAAACAACGGAGCTATGTCAGCTCCAAATAAAGGTGCATATGTTCATTTAGCATGCCAATGGCCAAATATGTGGCCATTGGCATTAAAAAATGTTGCAAAATTATTTAAAATAACTTTTTTTTCGGGATTTTGATGTTTAACTGCAGCACACCCGCAAACGGGTGGGTGCCTAAAAGTGAAAACCGCTTATAAGCCCACAATTGTGGGTTTTATGTATTACATGGAATGACAATGCAGGGACTAGCAGACCAAAAACAATATGGCCACCGTGTAGTGGTTGCCAAGGGGGGAAGCTCAGTGTAAGAGATGTAACTAAGCATTACTAGGCAATCCTATGTAAATGAGGGTTACAATACTGAATCACACTGCCACATAGGTAATGAGCACTTTCCAAGTAGTGTAAGAGTTACAGAAGGGGGAGGAATAGAGTAAGAGGTAGGTGACATCACGGGGGGGAATGATAGAAATAAATGTATCACATTGGAGGGCAGTGTAACATGACAGATGACAGACAGACATCAGGGAGAGAGGTGTGTCCCAACAGAACACTAGGAAAGTCAAGAAATAGAGGGTGTACACTATCCCTACACTCAAACTTTCTTGATACGTACGGCACTGCGCACGCAAGGCAGGTTCAACATGTGGAGTGTGTTGCAAACCGTTTAAAACGGTTTGCACAGGCGTGCACGTGTATAAGGCAATGTAAACATCAGAAAGCCTGTTGCCTAATGTATAAGGCTGTGTGCGTGCGTTTAAGTCACTGTGAGCGTGCTTATGCTGGTGTGCACATTGCTCCCCCTGAGGAAACAGAGAGGAAAAAGGAAACAACCAGATTACAAGGAAGCTGCCAGAGGATACTGCTGGAGTTAATTGGGAAAATTAA
>NW_025059154.1:0-3760 GCF_019279795.1 Protopterus annectens
TGGGCACAAGTTTTTTTTTAACCACCTTGGCTACTATGATTTTTTCAAAAAGGAAGTCGAACCCTTTTGTGATTAGGTGGGCCACATAGAAAGATTTTCTAACCACCTTGGCTATATGATTATCAAAGGAGAGATTACTATCTATTTGGATCCCCAGATCCCTTATTACATTTTCTGTATTTAGGGGGCTACCATGTATGTGGTAGTTTGTGGGTACTTTGTTTTTTCCAAAGGGGATGACTATGCACTTTTTGGCATTTAGCTTGAGGCCATGATTTTGACACCAGGTATCCGTCTCAGTGAGACCCTTCTGGAGGATGTATGTATCAGCTGGAGAGTTAATTATGGCCTCCAGTTTGCAGTAGCCTGCGAACTTGTTCAGCCATAGTCCTCCTGTGCTTGCCTGTACCTCGGAGAAGTATATACCAAACAGGAGGGGTCCCAGGACTTCAGGCCTAAGGGAACGCCGCCTTAGCTGGTTTAAGTCAGACTTAGGTACTGCAACTCTCACCGTGTGGGTTCTGTCCATGAGCCAGTGCTTGGCCCATCCCTGTGACATGGGGGTTTGTGTTTCAGGCTGGTGAGCTTGTCAGCCAGGAGATGAGGTGTTGAAAGCCTTTGCAGGGTCTAGAGTAGCTGTGTGGACCTCCTTCCCACGTCTAAAACCCAGCAGTAACTGTCCTCAAGAGTCCTGGGTTTAAATTATTGAAAAGTGCAGTTTGTACCTACCATAAATGTAGATGTCCGATAGATACAACTGCAGTCATAACATATGAGTTTGTCGCCAGGCAACCCTCGATCGACTGGATTCCAAAGTCTGGGTCGGCGTCATTTGATGTCAGCATTTCTCGACGTCAGGCTGGAAGTACATAAGCATCAGCAGGCGCCATTTCCTTCAGTGTTTCACCCCAGATGCCAGGTGCCCTCCAAGGAAGGCTGTAATCAAATTGGAGAGGAACAAAACAGGATTCCAGACAAATAAGTAAGCAATAAACAGATGCACACAACGAATAGCCACAGCTAAGAGAAACAGAGGATAGGAGTGGACCCAAGGCATAGAGGGGTATGGAGGAAGGAAAATCAGGCTACAGTTGCATATCTATCGAGACATCTACATTTATGGTAGGTACAAACTACACTATGTCCTTCAAAAGAATGCAACTGCAGTCACTAATATATGAGTTGAATACCATAGCTTAGCTGGGGGAGGAGGAATGCTCCAGGAAAGAGATGGTGTGGCAATCAAACCCTGCAGGACTGCCGAAGCAAAGCCTGCTCTGGATCTGGAATATAAAGGGAGATTGTAGTGTTTGGAGAATGTATGCACGGAGCTCCATGTAGCAGCTTCTAGAATGTCTTTTGTAGGCACCCCTCTTAAGAATGCCGTAGAGGTGGCTGTAGCTCTGGTGGAGTGTGGTCTGACATTGGCTGGAACATTCTTCCCATGGAAGGAATAACAAAATCTGATGCAATGTCCAATCCATTTTGAAATAGTCTGTTTGGAAATTGCTTTTCCTTGCACTCCAGGGGCGTAAGCTACAAAAAGCTGATCAGACTTCCTACTGGTCTTGGTTCTGTCCAGGTAGTAGCGAAGTTGTCTGTGAATGTCCAAGGTATGCAACAGTCTTTCCCCTTTGCTCTCAGGATTGGGGAAGAAAGTAGGCAGGTGAATAGCTTGATTTAAAGAAACCCTAGATACCACCTTTGGCATAAAAGTAGGGTTGGTTCTTAAGGAGACCCTGTCTCTGTGAAAGATTATGAACGGTGGTGTTGCCATTAGGGCCTGTAGTTCCGAAACCCTTCTGGCTGAGGTAATTGCCAACAGGAAAGCTGTCTTCCATGATAAAAATTGTAAGTCCACTGAAGCTGCTGGCTCAAAGGGAGGTAGAGTCAGTTTTTCTAGGACAAAGTTGAGGTCCCAAGCTGGCACTGGAGCCTTTCTTGGTGGCTTGATGTTCTTGATTCCCCTGAGGAATTGCCTTAACAAAGGATGTGAAAACACAGGCGGATCAGTGTTATATCTAGCTGAGATAGCTGAAGCATGTATCTTTATGGAAGAATATGAGAGTCCATTCTGTAGCATATCTGCCAAATATTCCAGGATGAGTGGGATATTCAATAATGATGCATCATGTCCCTTGCTGGTATTCCAAATGCTGAATCTCTTCCATTTTGCTAACTAAACCTTTCTGGTGGATGGTCTTCGAGCTTCTGTTAATATCTGCTGAACTTCCTTGGAGAGAGATAGATTGAGGTTATTCATGGGATCTCCCAGGCTGTTAGCTGCAGTGTCTGAAGGTTTGGATGCACTGTTTTGAAGTTGTGTTGAGTCAAAAGTAGGGGCCATTGGGGAAGGGCCCACTTTTTGTTGTGACATATGCTCCGTAGTAGTGGGTACCAGTGTTGTCTTGGCCAGTCTGGAGCTATTAGGATCCCCTTGGGCCTCTCTGCTTTGATCTTTAGTAATACTGTGGTCATCAGTGGCAGAGGTGGGAATGCATAGATTTTTAGAAAGTTCCAGTCGAATGAAAGAGCATCTATTTTCCAAGCTTGTGGATGGTATGTCCTTGAACAGAATTTTTGTAGATGATGGTTGAGGTGGGAGGCAAATAGGTCTACTTCTGGCCTGCCCCATGTCGAGGTGAGTTGTGTGAAGATTTTTGGATGTAACCTCCACTCGTGTGGATCTATGAAATTCCTGCTTAGGCTGTCCGCCAGCACATTGTCTTTGCCTGGAACAAACTGGGATTGCAACTGTATGTTTAGGCTCAGTGATTTTTCCCAAAGATTCATTGTCAGTCTGCAAAGGGGGTAGGAATGGGTGCCCCCTTGCTTGTTTATGTACCACATCACAGTGGTGTTGTCTGTCTGTATCAGTAGATGGCCTTGCTGAAGTTGTTGTCGAAAGGCCTCGATGCATGCATTACTGCCAGCATTTCCTTTTGGTTTATATGCAGATGTGTTTCCTTTGGAGACCATTGTCCTTGTATACATCTGCCCTCCATGTGCACCCCTCCATCCAAGGTCTGAGGCATCTGTGGTCATGGTCTGTGTTATCTGAGGTTTTTTGAATGGCATACCTGTGTTGGCCTGGCTTACCGAGGCCCACCATAGGAATTCCTTTTGTAGGCATGGAATGAGTGGTATGGTTGTCTCTAGGTTGTTGCTGTGCTGAGACCATAGGCTTTTTAGGTACCATTGAAGCTTTCTCATGTGTAGTCTTGCTAATGGAACCAGGAGAATGCAGAATGCCATGTAACCCAGGGCCTGTAAGAATCCCCTTGCAGTCATCTGGGTGAGTTTTGCCAAACCTTTGAAATAATGAGTTAACTTCTCTTGCTTGTCTTCTGTCAGGTAAGCCATTTGAGAGGCTGTGTCTAGATTGGCTCCTAAGAAGGTTATTTGCTGGGATGGCTGAAGTCTTGACTTTTGGAAGTTGACTGTGTATCCCAGAGCCTGTAGCAATTGTATGACATAATTCAAGTTTTTTGTCAAAATCAATTTGTCGTCCGCTTGTATGAGGCAGTCATCCAGGTATGGGTAAATTTGAATCCCCTGGAGCCTGCAATGAGCAATTACTGAAGCCAGGCATTTTGTAAATACTCTGGGCGCAGTAGATAAGCCAAATGGCAATGCTGAGAATTGATAATGCTCTGGCCCTGCAAGAAATCTGAGGTATCTTCTGCAGCTGTGTCTGACAGGGACATGCAGGTATGCCTCCTTGAGGTCCAGAGTAATCAGCCAAGACCCCTTGCCCAGC
>NW_025059155.1:0-6843 GCF_019279795.1 Protopterus annectens
TCAAATGATGTAACTACAGACCCTGGGAAATATTGGGTTCAACCGGTCGATGTGTTCTGTTATGCAAAGCTATGAATGAATCACTGGTGCAATCAGTAAATAGGGATATGGAAATCTGCAGACTCAGATCCCACACAGTTTACCTTGTGAAGCGTATGTCATACCTGCTCATTCAACCTGGTCAGCTTTCTTCCCACAGTCAAATGACGATGAAGGCAAGGTGACACACATAGTCTATACGACCAATAAAGCCTTTGATAACATTCCCACTCACTAAGCTCAGCATCAACCTCATATCAGTGGCAAATAGAGAGGCACAAATAGTGGTAGATTGACATACTTGTCATACATTGAGACAGTTGCAGATGTCACTGGGTTTGTTGTAAATATCCTTTATGAGGAATAAGACGGTAATACTAATAGATGTGAGTATTCCCAGAGTCCACAACTGATTTAATAAGGACACCGACTGTCTGCGAACACAAAACATAACAGGCAGACATGTGGCCAGTCTGTGAAGCGTACAGTGATGTAGGTATGTCAGAGACACATAACTGTGAGTCATGACATCACGCACTAAATGCCGTCCACACAAACCCTGTTAATTCATCAATCCACCATGTGCATGTAACAGCAAACATGACACAATGTTCATGTCTGTGAAATGCTCATGTTGGTTATTGCTCCATGTCCTGTCCTGTGAATCTGTAGGCCACCACCCTGTAATGTCCTCACTCAGTAAGGAAATGGGGGCAAGGCCCACATTACAAATGTCCATATGTCAGAACTAGTAGCAGCTCCAGGCCCACAGCACAATACAATACAATGTGGGCACTCTATATAGTGGTAAGGCTGTAGTAATAACGAGAGGCATCTGTACAGTGACAGACAGCAGATAGCCAACAGGTTATGTATTAGGATGAATGTTTTGAAAGATAAGCACGCTTAAACTGAAAGGCATGACATTACTACATGACAGCAGTCCTCAATGACATCTCAAAACATAGTCTATAGTTAATATCAACATATCAGATCAATATCCAATAGATACATATAAAACATAACTCAAACACCAAGAACAAGATACTTAGCATGTTGAGTCCAGCTTTGCATGCAGGGGTGTATGGTTCCAGTACTGCAATCTGCAATTTACTCTTACTTGAAAACGCACTGTTAAAAGTACTAACATAATGATACCATATGTGTTAACCTATTTCTGTCAATCAGTATCAGAAGAAAATGCAGTAAGTGTGACTGCATATAACCTGGTATACTACCCATGTATGAAACCAATCCAAAGAGAAGATTGTGGTATTACCCATGTATACCCAGGTGTCCCATACAGTATACTCACACCCCTTGCTACTATAATGACAGCACACAGAAGCATGTCATGTACAGGAAATTAAATAAACTTATTAAAGATGTCATTACACTGCTATTTTATCAGACTGGAATATGATCACTGGTTACCATGGCAAAGCTATGCTTAGCAGGTGTAAGGTTAAATATAAATGCTAAGCAGATTTGCACATTGGTAAGCAGTTTATATGGTATAAGCGCCTTTTCATATAACCGTACGATAGCACCACATACTGTCATGCAAACCCACACAAACACACTCAAAGCTGCTCAAAACTGCCTTAACCACTCTGTATCCAACAATCCTTGTTCTGCCTAGCAGCAAAATAAATCATCCTTGCAGGTCTTGAACCCAAAACAATGCACACCATGTTTGGCGTAATTTACTAGTAAGCTAATTTCAAGGTGTTGGCTGAGGATGTTTCTAAAAATACCCTTCTTTACAGCCAGTTTTACAATAGGAAGAGACAAGTGCAATTAGAAAGGATTATATCTATAAATATAAATATATATATATATATATATATATATATATATATATATATATGTCTGAATAGAAACATACATAAAGACTGAGATATGTAGGGAGAGCCATATATGTACAACAATATATAGGATATATTATCAACAGGGTATATTGTATATATATATATATATATATATATATATATATATATATATATATAGATATATATATACATACACACACACACACACAAACACACACACACACACACACACACACGCACGCACACACACACACCCACACACACACACACACACACACACACACACACACACACACACACACACACACACACACATATATATATATATATATACACACACACACAAACACACATACATATATATATAAATATATGTGTTATACATTTAGATATATATATATATATATATATATATATATATATATATACATAATATGTGTGTGTGTGTGTGTGTGTGTGTAAGTAGGTATGTATGTGTACACACACACACACACACACACACATATAAAGAGATATATATATATTGTTCTACCTGACATAATCGATAAGCCAGAAGAATCTACAACGCAATCACCAAAACCATAACCGGCTATGTGAAATACTTAAACCTACATGTTCGACAACGAATAACCACTTGCACAATAAAAACATCGAAACCTCACACTGCACACAATTACAATCACAATAATCAACAAACAAAACATTCCTGTCCAAAACTACATACACAGCATAAGCACACCAACATCCCTACAAACCTACACTAAACCTCATATACACAACTATCTACAACTAACCTAAACCTTAACCTTAAGGGTCCACACTATCGTGATACTCATTAACTCAAGCTTCTAATCCCTAACTCATATTTAACCCGCCTTTAACCCAAACACAATCATCATCAGACACTACCCAACGCCCTTGCACTTAACTCACTTAACTCACTAAAACAAAGACAATCACTACTGCCACTTAATTTGACCTGGGCTTCCCATCCCTAACTCACTTAACCCGCCTTTAACCTAAACATAATCACTACCACACACTTACCTAACTCACAGACTGACCTTAACTCACTTATTCCACCCCTATCCCCACAGACCGTTATCCACATTTCATTTTACTTCGCACTTAACGTCTGCTTACTACCGTATGTACTTACACAGCCTTTTCCTGTGTCGGCATCCTCGGGCGCCGGTCACGTGGTCTTCTGAATTGTCGATCTTCTGGGGTCGCACCGCTTGTCGGTCTTCGGGCGTGTCGTATCATCTCCAGGTAGACCCACATATATATATATATATATATATATATATATATATATATATATAGTCTATATGACGTGATCGAATGATTAGGTGACTGAACACCTAAACATCGACCAAGTAATATTGAACTGCAAAATAGTGAACGCCGCTGGGAAACATTACCATCGCCACAAAAAATTACTTACAGCCAAATTTGGCGTAGAGGGCTTCACCCCACACCTCGGCTACGGGTGCCCCAGCCCTCACATCCCCGTGAAATAACATACCAACCTGAGATACTCCACAGTGGAGAATGGTGTAACCAGCAAACGCCAAGGGAAATCATTCTCCTAACCGGGCTATTCGCTGTTTTTATTTCGATATTACGCGGGTCGATGTTTAGTAATATCACCTAATCATTCGATCATGTAATATAGGCCGTAGATTTATATATATATATATATATATATATATATATATATATATATATATATATATATATATATATGCAAGGTCCCAAATGCCCATACAAATATATGCTGTTGATAGACACCCACAACTGAGGCAGCATGTACAGTTGATAAGCAAAAGCAGCCATATAATCACATCTGCCCCCCTCACAGTCCAAATAAATAAGTGAACAGTGCACTGCTACAAAAATCATGATAGGCTACAAGCACAATGGCCAGACATACAACAACCTCTTAAAACAAACAAAATGTCTAAATATAGCAAAGAAAATACAACCAGACAGTAATTCACACGCTTATTATATTCCTGTTCGTACAAAGCTTCTGGCGAGTAAACATTATCAAAAAATACATGCCTTAATCACAAGAAGTACTAATTTAATTACATAATTGGAATACATAGTCTAATTACATCATCATTTAACCCCTATGGGATAAAGTATCACAGCATATTAACACGAAAGTCTGTAAGTATAATTGTCCTTTTTATGAATGTTTCATCACACTGAGGAATGGCACCCAGCTTATTATGTGGATGTCCCTACAGTTGAAAGCTATGCAGAGATAGAACTTTGTCAGACTGAATCCCATGCAGAATTATCATGTGCAGACAAATCCTGTTAAACTAGCAATATTTCAAACATATAACAGCAATACTCACATTCTGTTCCTAAGTCTTTCCCCACCATTTAGTTGGCTTGTCTCCACAAGTCTTGTTGTAAGAGGTAGTAGCTCACACAACTCCAGGATGTCTTCCTCATTCCTTCCAGTACTCATTTATAGTAGTGTGTTGCCATGACATTGGCTATTGGAAGAACTACACAGTTGCTCTGCCTGTAATAAGCAAGTGGGGAACCCCAATAGGTGTACAGGCCATCACCTGGTCATGAGCATCACCTACAAAAGTCTTGCTGCCACCTATTCAAACCAGTTCTATCCCCTGTGAAAATGCACAGAGAGAGAGAAAGAGAGAAATAGCAAATAAAACATAAAGTGGAAAAGAGAAGAAATAAAAAAGGTAAGTGGAACATGTAAGCAAGTAACTGAATGTAGTACTTGGTCTGTAATAATGTGAAATATGATTTAGAGGAATATGCGTCCCAACAAGGCATGCTGTACTAATGTCCTGCTAAACAGCTGCTATGGCCATAGCAACTGGCCCTCTCTGCAGTGGGAGATATCACAGACATATCTCTCAAATTTACAGATCTTCAAAGAATGTCCACATTTTATCATCATGTATTTTTATCTGTTCCTCCTGAGGTCTGTACCTTTCTGGCAAATAGCTGAGGATTGAAGTCATCAGGTAATGACAAACACTTGAGTTTAAGACTCCACATCCTTAAGAATATTCACCATAATGTTACATGTATCATTCTATGAACTTCCTATGTTTGTTACAGGTATATTTAAAGTCTGTCCCTATTTATCTCCCCATCATTTTAGGCATTGTCCAGATGTGATGTTCTGAGAGATTGTGAGGTGGGATCACAGCTCAGGAGCCTGACTCACCTGGGAAAGGACAGAGTTTCATATATGCACAAACCGGCAGGGGTGTCTGTCAAACAGTTGTGAATGTGCCACTGCTAGGCCAGTTAATGGGATACTTTCCAAATCCTTGTTACCTGTGATTATGAGTATGACACGCTTGCCTTGTAAAGCTAAGACACCTATAGAGGGCGTGTGCATAGTAGAGTACTGTTGCAGACATGTGTGTTGAACTGCATGTGATATATTGAATTAATAACATTCAACTGTACAATATTCTTCGAGACAATAAGGACATTTGTGACTGATATCTGTAGTCACATACAGATATACCTGTGTTATGTCAGCCAAACCATTGGCAGGTCTGTGAGCAATGGCATTGTAACATAATACCCTACTCATTACTGTTGGACATCTTCCAGGTTATCACAGTGATGTCAAACCCTACTGTGCAATCAACATACTGATGTATGGTGCAGCTATTTATTTTATTATTTTATTTTATTTTATTTTACATTTGTTAACTGGATGGTCCCTGATTGGACATATATGTCCTTTTCAGTGGAGGTCCGGGAGAAAAGCTCCAACAGAGTTACATTGATACTTTTTAGGTACAGTAAATGAGCTGAAAGAATCTTAAATAAAACATAGGCTATTTACATACAAGTACAAGACTGCCATTACTATTTCTGAGATTACTATAAAATGTAACATTAATAACATATTAAAGGACTCAAGGACGTAAAGGCAGTATAATGACATAGAGTTAGACAGATAACATATTTCTTATCACAGTATATAAAAGTACTTATCATCTTAGCCTAGCCAAGTTTAGTGTTTTTAGGTTAATGGCACAGAGCTAGTCTGAGTTTGAGGCGACAGCTAGCCAGTGACTTGGAAGTGGAGTTTTAGACTATTTTTGAATTGACTTAGAGAAGTTGCAGCCGTTAAAGGATGTTATTTGGGAGAGAGTTCCCTATATTTTACCAGTTGTGTTGGCAAATATAGCGCCAGCCACCACCTAGGTTGAGAGATTTAGTTGTTTGGACAAGGAGTCTGTTTGCTGAGAGGAAGGCAGCTTAGATTGGAGTAGGGAGTCATTAAGCTTTTTAGTGCTGGGGTATTCCTTGCGTTGTTTAAGGATTTTGAAGGGCCTTTTATGAGTTGGGACTGGTGGAAGAAGGTGTGGAATCTCTATCCATCCACGCTTTTTTCAGGTTAGTACAGTGGTGTGTTCTGTAGGGTAGGCCTGTAACAAACCTGGCAATGTGATTATAGCAGGATGAGAGCTACGGTAGATCAGATTTTGTTAAGGTACAGAGTGAGGACAGGAGAGGCATATAGGTAGGGTAGAGAGAAGGTGTGAACGGGCTGTGGCATGTCTCCTGGACCATTCGCAAGGTAGTTTTAATTTCAACAGCAGAGTCCCAAGTTTCTTGTTGACTGACTTAATGGCTTGCTGATATAAAATAAACGAGTTTATTGTCAATAAGCTTATCTTAATAGCTTTGTATAGGTGTTCGGGAGATGATGGTCCATTATTGGATTTTTTATAGCAGTTTTCAGTCGAGAACGTCATTGGTTGGGTAGAAGAGAAGTAACTTGTTTTTGTTTTGGATTTAAGATCAGATGGTTGGCAAAGCCCAAATTTTTCCGAAAATTTTGACAGTTTTAAAGGGCCTATTTTTTGGGTGGTAGGTTAGGTTTTGGATTTTTGGGAGGGGAGGTTGACATATTTGTTGTCTCCATGAGAAGCAAACCCGTTAAGTTTGG
>NW_025059156.1:0-6201 GCF_019279795.1 Protopterus annectens
CTCACCTTAATCAGACATCTTGTTCTTATGGAAATGTATTCCCCTGATGTTGTATGCCTAGATCCTGATGTTAAACATTTTTTTTTATTTTTTTGCACTTAATTTCTCTTTCAAAGCTTTCCACATTCCATCTGCAGTTTTTCCACTGAACACCTCACTCCAATTAGTTTTACACAGTAACTGTTTTGCTTCCATGTAATCTGCAATTAACCTTCTGTGCATTGGCTTCGATTTCAGTTTGACAGAATTATCTAGCAACAAATTAACATTTATAACCCCATGATCACTGCGCCTCAATGGTGGTAAAACTTGACTTGAAGTTACAGTAATTTCTTTGGGAGCACAAACAATATCTGGTATGTTCCATCCCTTGTTTTTTTTTTTTACAATCTGAAGCAATTGTTGTTCCCGAATATACACTGTGAATAATTTCCTTACTAACATTGTTAAATCAATATTATTCCAGTCTGTTTCTGGTAAATTTAAGCCCCCAGCTAATATTATTCTTCCCTTCTGTGTTTCATGTATGAATTCCTCTAAGTCATCTGCACTTGACTTTGGTGGTCTGTACTCTCCAATAATTGTCATATGTTCCAGGGTTGTCTTTATTACACAGTCTATAGTATTGGTGTTATTATTGAACATGTAATAATCACAGGTCTCATAACTATCTTTAATCCCTATCATAACACCTCCACCTGATTTTTTTGTTAGAATGTCTGTTACAGTAAAAACATTTATAAATTGACAGAACAGGTTTCCAGTCATTGTTCTTTAACCATGTTTCACAAACCATAACAACATTAATCTTGTGGGAAAGTAGCAAATTTTCCAATAAGAAATGTTTATTAGTAATACTCCTAGCATTAACAACCATCAGGGATGCATCTAATTTTGCTATCTGAACTGTTACATTTTCGACCTGGCACAAATACTGCAAAATATCTGCTGCAAAAATTCTCTTCCAAAAACATCCATGAAAATGGAAGGAAGGAAAAAAATCAGCTTTCAGGATGTATAAAATACATTTAATAATCCAAACGTTCTGGTACCTCGGCAGTTCGCCTTCAGTGGAACAATTTCAATTACATTACATCCCTCATATATAGTGACATCATCCAATTAATCACAATCAATTAACCATCAAATGCATTTTCTTAAAGCTCAAACACAAAATAGTGCAATAAATACTTCAAATTTTTAACTAATAAATTGATAAACCATGCTGAAAACACATTACTTATACATATACTCTAAATCCAATATTATACTCTATACTGCCAATATGTCAATTTATCATTTGTACATTAAATATGCAATATTAAATACATATAAAGCACAATACTAAATACTAGCAACATTATAAATATTATAAATATTATTGTGGCCTACGATATTGTTAAATAAATGTAAAAAGAAAAACAAATAATAAACTGTCAGCCTATTCCAGCATCCAAATTCATCCCTCTAGGATGTAAAGTGTGATAGTTAAAAATCATCTTATGTTCCAACCTATTCAATTCATTCTTAAAATTCCCTCCTAATGAATGTGGTCTAGCCAGAACACTAAAGTTGAATCCATCAATTTCACACTTATGTATAGTGGCAAAATGAAAAGCCACTGGGCTATCCATATTTTTTCTCCTAATATCCCCCAAATGTTCTAGAATGCGAACTTTAACTTTTCTAGTTGTTTGTCCTATATACCACATAGGTTCTACACAATTACAACCCAAAATGTACACTACCCCAGAAGAGGTACAATCAATTTTTTTCAAAAGCTACGTATTTTCTACCATTAATTTTCTTCCCATGCATGTTATTGACCTTCTCACAGATGGAACACTGTCCACATCTGAACATTCCAACATTCCCATCAGAAGAATACAACAATTTCTTATTCAGTAGCTCCTTTAGATTTTTATATCTATTGTATGAAAAAATGACCCTCTTAGGAAATAAATGTCCGATAGAAACATCATCACTAATCACATGCCATAGCTGTTTAAAATTTTTTTCTATAATTTTTGAAAATTCTGAATACTTGGAAACGAAGAACATTTGTTCTTCATCATCAGCAGCTTTGCCTGAATATGCTCTCCTACAAGCCCCTGCATTTTTCTTTTTTTGTGTTAGATCATCATAGATCTTACGAAGTGAATCTTCAGAATAACCTCTAGACAACAATCTATCAAACACTTCACCTAACACTTCTTCCCACAAAGTATGATCAGATGCATTCCTACAAATTCTCTTAAACTCACTTTCAGGCAAGGCCTTAATGAGATGAGGCAGATGCATGCTGCTTGCATGTAAAAAGTTATTAACGGCTGTTGGTTTTTTGAAGGGTTTATACTGAATCAGGTTATCCCTTCCAACATAAAATTCAACATCCAAAAATGGCATTTTGCTCTTTGAAATTTCAAAACTAAATTTTAAACCATGCCAATTTTTCTCCAGTTCATCCATGAAAATTTTAAATAAAGAAGTTTCACCCTTACAAACAAAAATCAAATCATCAATATAACGTTTATAAAAAAACACATTATTAACAAAAAAAGAAGTTTGAAACATAAATTCCTTCTCAAACTCACCCATGTAAATTATGGCATAAGAGGGAGCAAAAGCTGCTCCCATTGCTGTTCCCTTTACCTGAAGATAAAAATCTTTCTTCCATGTGAAATAATTATGAGTCAAACTATATTCTAACAACAAAAGCAGATAACCTGTTCTAGGCCCTTCACCCATCATCTTTTGCATAGCCAATAAATCCCATCTTTTATCAATGTTGGTGTACAATGAACAAACGTCTGCCGTGACCAAATAATAATCTTCTTTCCATTCCATTAGGCATAACGCCTTACATACTTCTTCAGTGTTTTTAACATGTGAAACCACCTTGGGTAGATATTTTTTAAAATGAAAATCCAAAAAATTATTTACTTTTTCAACAAAAGATCCTATGCCTGATATAATTGGCCTTCCTGGTGGATGTATTACACTTTTGTGGATTTTTGGTATGATATAAATGTACGGATGTCGTGAATCTGTGTTTGTTAACTTCCTAACATCACTACTATTAAAAAATCCCAACCTTTCACCTCTTTCCAATAAATCATTCAATTCATCTTTGTAAGGTTGTAAAGGATTCCCATCTAATTTAGCATAAGATTCTTCTGCTAAAATAGCATCAACAATCCCTTCGTACTTTGCAGTATCCATTACCACCCAATTTCCACCCTTGTCCGCTTGTTTCACAGTTATCTTATCTAACTTCATTCTAAAATCCTGTAACGCTTGCCATTCATTCTTATTAAGATTAAACACTTTATTTTCTTTACAAAATATTTTATATGACTTTTCAATACAGGAAATCAAAACTTGTTCAAATGAAGTAATAACCATAGAGCACTTAGGAGGAGAAAAAGTACTATTGCTAGTACTATTGCTAGGAAGGTTGGGTAGTTCTAAGAAGGTTGGGTAGTTCTGTGTTTTCAGCATGGTTTATCAATTTATTAGTTAAAAATTTGAAGTATTTATTGCATTGATATTTTGTGTGTTTGAGCCTTAAGAAAATGCATTTGATGGTTAATTGATTGTGATTAATTGAATGATGTCACTATATATGAGGGATGTAATGTAATTGAAATTGTTCCACTGAAGGCGAACTGCCGAGGTACCAGAACGTTTGGATTATTAAATGTATTTTATACATCCTGAAAGCTGATTTTTTTTCTTTCCTTCCATTTTCGTGGATGTTTTTGGATTAGAAGAGTTGTGTGCTGGTGTGTTTTTTTCATGCAAAAATTCTCTTCCCTGATCCTGACAAATGCACACCATCCTGTCTGAACACGTGTGCCCCAAACTAGGCTTGGATGCTCTTACACATTTCCATTTTTTAAAACAGGACATTTTTCCATGTAGGTATTTACCCAAAAAATGTTTTCATTCACAGTGACCTGACTATCCTTTCTATATGTGATTTGTGAAAAATACGTCCTAACACCAGTACAAGCTATACTATCTAAGAGGGCTGTCAGTTCCCTACTAACAGTCAGAGAATCCTTGCAGGTGACATAATTTGTACCAACATGAATAAAAACAGAGCCATACTTCCTTACATTAAAGCATTCCAAGGCTTGTCTCACATCTTCTGTTCTTACTCCTGGAAAGCATAACACTGTTCAATGCTCATTATCATCTCTGAAAATATAAGTATCAGTTCCTCTAAAAATTGAATCTCCAATTACAAGAATATCTTTGCTGGCCAGCACTACGAATCTTCAGCTTCTAATACACTAATATCGGCTCTATCGATTGTTACGAAGGATAGATCTTCATTACTATTAGTCTTATTAATCTCAATCTTTTCACTGTGTATTAAATTCTCATTCAGCTGGTATTGTAAATACACAGCTTGAGCCATGTAGTCAACATATGTCTTTCTCTTCTTTTTTCTTACAGTAATGTTCTTCAATCCTTCCACATTCAATTTTGATTTCTTCATTTTCACCTGCTCCTTGCCTCTTTTTTTCTGCCTTCTCCTTTGGAAAAATTATGCCTTTTTCTGTAGACTGAAGGTTTTCTGATATAAAAATAGCATCATTCCCTGTAACCTGTGTGTTACATAAGAAAACCAGTGTCCTTTTTACTATGTATTCTCTTTCCTTTACAGTCATTAATAACTTTTTTTCTTGTTATATGCTGTAAACTTCTTCCTTTCTTTCATTTTGGTTTCCTTCTAAACAAACTGGATCCTCAGATTGCTGAATACCTGCATCCAGGACTCCAAAGTCGTCAGGGGCAGTCTTGTTTCATAGGGGTTGAATGATCTTTGCAGAAAAAAGATGCATCATTTCCTAAATGTGTTCTGTTTGTTCTATGCCTAACATTATTTAGTTCATCAGTCCATTCATTATTATATGAAACAAGAGTTCTCCAAGCCATGCCAGTTGCACAAGTGCAATCATCATCATTAAGTCTAGATTTACTAATAACAATGTTAAGCAAATCATCCAACTTTTGATACAAGGAATACAGATCACCAGTGTAATCAGCTGTTACCTTTAAATATGTATAGCATTTATTACACTGTACAGGATATTTGTGCATTAGCAAATCGTTAATTGCATACTCATTTAAGGAATCCATATTCAGCTTCAAACAAATAAAATGTTGCAAAAGAAAGAATAATCAAAATTAGTATCCATAGAATTCAAAGAGAACTTAAATCAACTTTTATGACAAAAATCACATCAGCAGTATACAACTAAACAATGAAGTACAGTAAAGTTGTTCTGACAATGCAAGTTGTACGAGCCAGACAATAGTTGTGATTCCTATACGTCATAAACTCACTATCGCTAGCAGTCACATTTTTTATTAACAGTAAAGCTAAATAAATCACAAACCAAGATAGGATTGTTTAAATATGCTCAGGATTTTCTGGTCTGCATTCTGTGTAAATTTATAGCTGTCTAGGCCCCTTGGGGTGGCTAGACCTTGCCTGTCTAAAACCTATGCCTTTCTAACAACCAACAGTGACATTAAAGGTAAAACAACAAAATATGAATCAAAGTAAATTTTGTTAACAAGCAGTCCCTTCCTACCTACAGTACAAACAATGAAAAACAGTGCTAACAAATAAAATATAAATTCAAATAAAACTTATCTTACTAGTCAACTCCACAGTAAATCACAAACCAAGTTAGGATTATTTAGATATGCTCAGTTGAAGAGGCTGAAAGGAAGATCCAACAGACAGTTTCAGGTAGTATTATTCTACAAATGACTCAACTGGTCACCTTAGGCTATCACCAATGACTATATGAAAATAGTCCAGTAGCACAAAAACAAGAAACGGACAACTGACCCTAGGTTCCACTATTTATTGTAACAAGAAAATGGTAAGCGCTTTCGGCTGTGTGACTCCAGCCTTCATCAGACAAATTCAAATGCTGCTTATGCCAATTTATAATACTACTGATGCAATCAATAATCCAATAAACCAATTCATTATTCAATCAAATGCTTATTCAATCAAATGCTAATACCATATATATATATATATATATATATATATATATATATATATATATATATACACACAAATATTTCCTATTACATAAAATATACCTACAATAATAATATGCAATATAAAGTGATATAATGAAATTTTATTTAATATTCTATTCTAACTAT
>NW_025059157.1:0-5555 GCF_019279795.1 Protopterus annectens
AATTTGGCCATCTGTGAGTACAGTATTTGAAATATTGTATACATTATTTATTTGTTGGTCAGTATTTCCATCAGATTTTGTAAGCTTGTAATTTTCTTGTGCTTCCTCCCTCCCTCCTCCTCCATGTGCCCTAAAGGGGATATATAGTTTTCCTTTTGGGAGTGGGGAATCAATGGTGGACTGTGTCTCCATTATCTGTGCCTGATGAGTTGTCATAGTCGGTTGATTCATTGTTACTTCCTCGTCCCTTAAGTATGGAACGCGGATGTTTCCTTTTTGGATTAGGTGTATATTTATTTTTGTTTTGTCCCTCCTGAAATCTGACGTGTCTTACATTTTTGAAAGGTTGGCCCTTCTCATAGTCAGAATAGAAATTTTTTGACCTTTCTTTCCTTCAAAATGTTATCAAAATTTAATAGTTCAATGCTAAGTTTTGATAGTAAATCTGGAAAGAAGGGTTCCTGTTGGTAACTATTGCATTCCTCAATACTTTTTAACACTTGACTGGTTTCTTTATCAATAATTCTAGTATAATAATCTGATAGTGAGCTTACAAACTTCATGGAGCATTCCTGCTGAATGGAAGACCATTCACTAGTGAGACTATCATCTGGGTCTGCCACCAGTGGTTGAATTTTGACCCTGAGACCCCTTGGGCAAATGCCTTTAGTCAAATAAGCTTTTAGTAGTTTATGATGCCAAACACAGGATCTTAGGTTTTCATGTTTTATTAAGATCAGCAAATTGTTTTTCACATTTTTGTTTTGGGTTTAAAGAGTTAGTATTGTCAGGGTTCACCAAATTCTTGCCAATACCAAATGGTGCAAGATCATCCTTATCTGCTGATAAATCTGAAAGTATTTTATTAAGATCCATAATAATTCCTCTGATTCAAGAATATATGTATATATATAACCACGTCCTGTATATATTTCTAGTGATGATATGACAATAATGGCAATATATTAATAGTGCTGATTGCACTTATAACCACGTCATATACAGAACAATAATGGTGTTTAAATTATAACATAAAAATGAAAGGAATTATATTAAATGTTTGGCACACAAATCCCAAGCTTGAAAAAATGTTTAAATTATTTGTTTAATGGTCACAAAGGTTAAGAAATTTGTTGTGACTGTTTTTTGTCCTTAACATATGTGTAACAGTTCATGTTTACTTTGGATAAATCTTAATAGATCGGGTTGTGTCTTATACAACAGTGAATGTCTATGCAAAACTTTAGGGAATTGTGATTTATATTAGATTTTGGATTTTGGACTGTTAACAGACATTACATTGTTTGTAACATGAACAGTTCATAACAGTTATTAAGTATATTATAGTTTTCTCTTTGGGTGACATCAAAAGAAACAGTTAATACAGGAAGGAGTCTCATAATATATAAAGGAGTATATTGTTTCAAAATATTTAGGTGTTGATACGGACTTTTTTCCTTTTTTGGAATTATGGTTCATGTTTAAACAAAATAAGCATTTATTATAATCTATCCTTATATTCCTGTTATCTCAGTATTGATATGAAACAACATATTGTGCCATATTAAACACAGAATAGTTTCTTTCTAATATAATCTGTGTATTCATGGTCAATTAAATGGGCTTGAATCTTTTGGAATTCAGCCATATAAAGGACCTTTTGCAGTTAAGGTTGGTATGAGTGCATCACAATACTGACAACTGACACACTTATGTTTTTTGATTGTTATATTTAACAAACAACAGGAATCTACTTAGTATAGATTATTTAGTTATAATTTTTTTACATAACTGTAGTATCATAATTCAGCATTGGTACATCCTTTAAAGTATTGGCAATAATTTTTGAAATAAATACTGTCTATATTGAACGAACAATAAGTAACCTTCTTGTATATTAGGTCTATGTATTTCCATCTGAAGTGGATGCCCTTATTGTAGATCTATTTGGAGCATACATAATTTTGGAATACTTATTCAGGTAAAATTGAAATTAGGGCCTTCTACTTTCATGTATTGTGGCTCCTTAAGATTACTAAAGTCATATATTACATTGCTTCATCCAAACATATTTTGAATTGCTAATCTAGTAGTTGTCATTTTCGGTTGACACGTATTTTCATGTGCATTCCAGAACAGAACAACTATAATATTTTTACATTCAATTATATTATAGGACACATATATGGGCTTAACAAAAATGTGAAAAACAATTTGCTGATCTTAATAAAAACATGAAAAACCTAAGATCCTGTGTTTGGCATCATAAACTACTAAAAGCTTATTTGACTAAAGGCATTTGCCCAAGGGGTCTCAGGGTCAAAATTCAACCACTGGTGGCAGACCCAGATGATAGTCTCACTAGTGAATGGTCTTCCATTCAGCAGGAATGCTCCATGAAGTTTGTAAGCTCACTATCAGATTATTATACTAGAATTATTGATAAAGAAACCAGTCAAGTGTTAAAAAGTATTGAGGAATGCAATAGTTACCAACAGGAACCCTTCTTTCCAGATTTACTATCAAAACTTAGCATTGAACTATTAAATTTTGATAACATTTTGAAGGAAAGAAAGGTCAAAAATTTCACGTGACACTTCTGACTATGAGAAGGGCCAACCTTTAAAAAATGTAAGACACGTCAGATTTCAGGAGGGACAAAACAAAATAAATATACACCTAACCCAAAAAAGGAAACTCCGCTCCATACTTAAGGGACGAGGAAGTAACAATGAATCAACCGATTATGACAACTCATCAGGGACAGACACTGAGACACAGTCCACCATGAATTCCCCCACCCCCAAAAGAAAAAACTATATATCCCCTTTAGGGCACATGGAGGGAGGAGGGGAGGGAGGAAGCACAAGAAAAATTACAAGCTTACAAAATCTGATGGAAATACTGACCAACAAATAAATAATGTATACAATATTTCAAATACTGTACTCACAGATGGCCAAATTTCATTGTTAAATAAAGGGTTATCTTTCATTCCAGGCTTTTTTGTGTCTGAGGACAATTTCACACAAGATCTATTTTCATTTTGTAGACTAATCAATTTGAAATTATTTTTTCAGGATAGCAAAGATGTTGAACAGTCACAGACAGAATCATTCAAATATCATGCTTCACTGTTTACACCACCTATGCATCCAACTGTGAATTTATTTTTACATAGTGTACTTCATGAATTACATTTGCAGTATAATCACTGTTTACCAATGGCTAATAACATTACTGATGCTGAAAGGTCTTGCTTGGAACAACTAGTAAAGAATAAGGATCTGGTCATTATCAATGCAGACAAGGGAGGGGCAGTGGTGGTGTTAGATTGGATTCAGTATGATATGGAAGCACATAAACAATTAGATGATGTGCGATATTATACAAAAATGCCACTGGACCCTACTCCTGTATTTAAAAAAGAAATAGATGATTTCTTACATTTTGCTTATGATAATGACATTATATCAATGAAAACATTAAACCATTTAACTATCTCTGACCCCATTAAATCATATATCTATTTCTTACCAAAAATACACAAAGACCTCTTGCATCCACCTGGGAGGCCCATTGTATCGGGAATTGGTTCATTGACTGAGCCATTATCTGATTTTCTAACCATGCATTTGAAGCCTTTATTAAAACTGGTAAGGTCAAGAATACAGGACACTACTGAATTCTTGGGCATTATCAATGACATGCAGTTGGATCCAGATTGGATACTTTGCACATTAGATGTATGTTCCTTATACACCAACATTCCGCATTGGGCTGGACTAGATGCAATTGAATTCTGGCTTCAACGATCAAACATGTACCAACCAGGATTTAATACTCTATTACTGAACCTAACTGAGCATGTGTTGACCAAAAATGTCTTTTTCTATAATGATGAATGCTTCTTGCAGATCAGAGGAACAGCAATGGGGGCTTCATTTGCCCCTATTTATGCTGATCTATTCATGGCTTATATGGAAGAAATTATGATATATGATGACACTCATAATTGGTTTTTACCTGACATTGACATCTGGCGAAGATATTTGGATGATTGCTGGATGGTATGGAGATCAGATGTTTCATCTCTCCAAGAATTTATGGATTATTTGAATGATAATAAGTGGGGGATACAATTTACCATTACACATGATCAAAAATCTATTACATTTTTGGATGTTTTGATCACAAGAAACATGGATAATACTTTAAAAACAGAAGTATTTAGAAAATTCCCCCAATATAATACTATACTCCATGCCTCCAGCTTTCATCCAAAACATATCGCCAGAAATATTCCCAAGTCTCAATTTATTAGAATCAGACGTAATTGTTCTGACAATATGAGTTTTGGTCACCATGCTCAGGATTTGTGTAATAGGTTTCAGGATAGGGGTTATGAATCAGGATATGTTACAATGGCACATAGGCACGCCTCAGGTTTAAACAGATCAGACCTTTTGAAATATAAAAAAAAACCAGTCAAGACCAACACAGTGCGTTTTACAACCACAAAGGAGAAACACCAAGAACTTTATTCAGATTATAAGGGACAATTGGAACATATTAGATGCAGATGCTAAAATTAAGACTATCATTCCCAACAAATGTTCATTTTCCTTTCGTAAAGGAAAGAACTTGGCAGGGTATTTTAATCATTACAAGCATCACTTTGAATCCTCCTTAACACAGGCTTATCAAACAACTATTTTGGGGGATAAACTCATTGGCTCTTTTCCTTGTGGTCACTGTGTGAATTGTAAACACATGATAAAAACCAAAGAATTCACAAGCAGAAATAGTAGCAAAGTCTTTGATATTCAATTCTTTGCCAATTGCAATACTGATTGGGCCATCTATATGGCCAGTTGTACCTGTCACTCATTTTATGTTGGGCAAACCTCTCGATCAGTTAAACTAAGGGTGTCCGAACATTTGAGTGACATTAGATGTAAAAAATCATCCAACGCATTATACAAACACACACTTGTACATAATAATGCTAAATATCATTTCACAGTTATTGATAAAATTATTGGTGACAGAACCAACAAATGTGGTTGGCATAGAAAACTTGACATGAAAGAAAAGAAATGGATTACCAAACTTGGTGCACTATTTAGTCCAGGTTTGAATGAATATTTATAAATATATCTGATCTAACATATTATATTATATCATATTGCATACATTACATATATAATTATTCTGTTTTGACATGACATTTTGATATGCTTTATTTGATTGACATATTTCTGTATTTGATTTTTGTATGTATGTTTGCAATTGATTAATATTAATGAGCTTGTTACTTTATTTTTATATTCAACCAATCAGAGTTTTCTCATGTGTATTTGAATGAACTGCATAGTGAACTCAAATTTACACACTGAAGAAGGCCATATTGAATTTAAACCGGTATGTTTGTGAGTTATATGCATCTTTGGAGCTTAATAAACTACCATACCGTAACTTCCACCAGTTGCTGGCTTATTTTCTTTATTTGTACTTCCTTTCCTCAATCCCCCCAGGGGCATTTTTTTCAAACA
>NW_025059158.1:0-5614 GCF_019279795.1 Protopterus annectens
ATGGCCGGGGTTTAAAACTGGGGAAAGAAAAAACGGTTTTTCAAAAAACCCTGATAATTGTTTCAAAAGGGACCACTTTTTCTGTCGGGGGTTAGGGATAAAAGGGAAAACTAGGAATGGGTTTTTATTGTTTTTGTCAGATTGTATTTTTGCAAGTCAGGGACAAAAAAGATTACTGTCTTGTCATAGATCAGGAGAAACAGAATGAGTAGGCAGTCATTCTGAAGAGACTATAACAAAATCCGTGGTACCACGTTAAAAATTAAGAGAAGTTACGTAACGATCAAAGGGTAAAAACAAAATGGGTAATGATTGCACAAAAAGACCCCAAAACCTGCCGTTAACGGAAGACAGTCGCAGCGTGCCGACAATATTAGATATTATTCAAAATGGGTTAATAAATACGAATTTGACGGAAAATTAGAAAAATCCTCGCTTATCAAACTTATCAAACAGCTCAAAAACGATTCAAAGGGTCGGGTAAAAAAGCAACGTCGATTAGGAATTCCTCAGGCACACAGGTGGCTGGAGGAAGTAAACCGTAGGGAACAAAAAAACAAAGATTCAAAAGCAATGTTTTTAGATAGGGAGGATAATAACTTAGTAATAGCATCAGCACCTCCGCCTCCCTTACCAGAATATGAAGCAAGTGAACAGATTAGTCCACCCCCACTATATCCTGCGGTCACTGAAGATAGAGATATTGTGAAACTAAAACTGACTAAAATTAGAGATCCCATCGGGACCAGGTCCCGAACAAAGGCAGGTAATTCAGAAGAAGGTATTGAGTTATGGCAAATAGTTAAAAATTCATGATCTATAGGTGAAGAAGAAGAAATATGCCCGCTTATAGAAGTGCCCAATCCTCAAGCAGGTCAAGACAATCAGGACCCAACTATCTTAGTGTATTGACCTTGGACTCCGGAAGATATCCGGAAAGCCACTGAGGGAATTCCCCATCCAAAGGTTAATTTCAGAAAATTCTCAGAAGATTTACAAGGAATGAGGTTGAGTTATAACCTAAATGGAGAAGAAATAGAAAAAGTAGTTAGACAAATTGTAGGGCCAGATTGGTACATGATTAGTGGGAACTGGAATCCCCGTGATGCTGCACAAAGACCCCTCCCACATAGCAGTGCAGAATTAGACACCAAAGTAAAAGGTCTTACAGACCGCATCTCTGAAAAATGGAAGCCTAGGGCAGACTGGACTTGCATTAATCAATGCATCCAACAAGAAGGTGAAACAATTGACCGGTATTATGCCAGATTGTTAGAGTGTTTTAATAATCACTGTGGAATGCAAGTACCTGAAGATCAAACACAAGAATCCCCATATGAACAGCAGTTAAAGAATGCATTTTAAAAGGGAGTAGCATGCCTATAAGCAGTTTTATTACAAAACACATGGTATACCATCGTACAAGCAGATTGCAATCACTACTTGAATATGCTAGGCATGCCGAAAGGCATTTTAATAGCAAAAAGAAAAAGAAAGCTCAAGTATTTTCTGTAGAAGATGGTGCAGAAGTTTATGTAGTACAGTCTGGGAATAAAGGCAAGAAAAACGCGCAGGGAAACAAACAATCTGATCAATGATCAGAGGACTTTGATGGGCAGAAGAAAAGGGGAGAATGTTTTAAATGCAGTAAAAAGGGACATTTGGCAAGGGATTGCAAGAAAAACAAGAAGGCAACAACGGAAGACAAGGAGGGTGAGGACTGACTATATGGTAGTCAAGAATCACTAGAAGGGGCTAGCAAAGAAAGGACAAATGAGAATGTGATAGAGGGAGTAGAGGAAGTGCAGGAAGTTAGTGACAATGAAGAAAATGAAATATTAGACCTAGCTTTATTGAGCTTGGAGCTCTATTTAGCAGACACGAAACCAGAAGTTACACTCTTGGTAGAAGGGAGGGAGGTCAAATTTTGTGTGACTCAGGGGCATCACGAACCCTGATACACCCCTCCAAACTGCCAGAAAACACAGAGTCACCTGATTACATACTGGTCAAAGCAGCTAATGGACAGCTGTATCGGGAGCCTCTCTCCCATAACATTGCAATAACTGATCCAGTTTCAGGATTGACACAAAGAAGCAAAATTGTAGTTTCTGCAAAATGCCCAGTAAACCTCTTGGGCAGAGACCTCATGCAGCTATTTGGTATAGCAGTAGTCCCAACCATGCAGGGTATGGAAGCACAGCGACAAATTAACACCTTTGTAGTGCAATCGGAGGGTGAAATGTTTTATTGGTACAGCCAGGACTTGGTTACAACTGGTCCAGGGACTGTGACCAAAGAGTTAATGAACCTAGCCATCAGCAAGTTCCCCTCCCTTGACATTGATAAGCAACACCTGTTGCACTGTACCCTGTATTATTGCAACATACCAGGACCTGATAAGGAATATGAGCAAGAGTTATTTAAGAATCATGCAAACAGATTGATATTGCGTAACCTGTACTGGGACACAGAAGGGAACAGTGTAGCTAGCCGTTCATTGCCCCAGGAGTTCTTTGCACTTTATAAATCTAATCGATTACCACATGTTAGCTTAACCAAAAACAGAAATATAGAATGGGCAGACCTAGGAGAAAAAGTCACGAGATGGTAGAAACAGACAGAACTAGAACTGTCAGAACAGGGAATACAAATACAGAAGTTGAATTGGATAACTCAGACCAACCCAGCTGTGCACTTGCAGGTCAGCGAGGACAGCTGATTGACCTCCTGTTGGGAAGAGATGCCTTCGAGACATACCAGAGACTCTCTGGTCAACAGAAATCAGATGTGGGACTTATTCATACCGTGGGACCAGTTATCATACGAGATCGGCATTCAGATACAAAAGACATCCTTAAGATGCAGAGGCAGGGATACAAAACCTAATAACTATGTTTGTTTTACTATTTTAAAGAGGAAAGCACTAAATATGCATTATTCATCTTACCTTGGCTGATGCTAGGAATGGAGCATCTGTTAAAGAAGTTAAGTTAATGCGATGGCGTAATGTCACAGTTCTGATATGATAACTAATTAAAGCTGTTTTCCCATCAGTTATCAGATTTTTGCATCTTCATTTAACATTTTGCAAGCCCTTCTAAATGTTTGATTTTTTCTGGTATTATGCCATATAATTGACTTTCACTTGTCTTGTTGCTCATAAGAGTAAGTTGAAGCAAAACCCAATTTAACAGTTTTAAGTGAATTGGACTATTGTTTCACGTTAAGTATTTTTGGCTTTGCCCGAAAATGTGTAGCATAGAAGTTAAGAAGTAAGATGCACTAAAACACCGGTATATTAACTTTCTTATAACAATGCTTCAGACTTAATTTTTTATAAGAGTTAATACACTAGCAAGTCCTTGCCTCCGTGGTTTGACCTGCAAGCATTGTCATGGCAAGATTACACAGAAACACGCCAGTGATTTTGTAAGTATACTTGATCGCTGCTACTTTGTTAGCATTTGTTCGGGTATTATTCATTTTAACTGTTTGGTAAAGGTATACTCTTTTACTTACAACTTTACCCATTTATGTGATAAAACAGGTTACAGGCAATATCGGCAAAGAAAAAAAACACAGACGTCTCACGATAATTTAGAAGTTGGTAATGGCCGTACTTCATACGAGAGGATATGAATAAAAAGGATGGTGCATAAAAGGGCAGGACAAAAGTAGTAAACTTTCAAAGGCATGGCTATTTTAAATCTAATAGGAACACAGAACCAAACTGTAGTTCACACAGGGAACTAAAAGTGGAGAGGAACTGCTGATTTACAGGATATTCTCAGTAAGTTGACACTGTGGGTGGAATTAACATGACGTAGTTAAAGTGGGTGTTGCTTTTGTGAGCTTTAATGTAGACCCGAATTTTCAACACTGGGATTGTCCCTTTAAAGCCACTGGAAAAAGAAAAATAAATAAATATATATATATATATATATATATATATATATATATATATATATATATATATTGATAGTATCTATTGATAGGTATGGGAAAACTCTAAACCTTAAATGGGAAGTTCTTTACTTGTTTTCATCATATTCCAGTTTTACTCCAATCTATAAATGTTTTGTCCTGATTTCTTACTGCTTAAGCTTCCCATGAAGGGGTGGAATCGCACAGCGTTAACTAAACAGAAATTGTTAAGAGCTATATGATGTTTGAAATTAGTCACATATCTAGTTTTCTACATTTAAAATGTGGAAATCTGGCTGAATGCACCAAGCTAACTAAAACATTATTGAAGTGGTCATCTGTTTGGTCTTGAAACAAATCAGTGTATGTGTGTGTGTGTGTGTGTGTGTGTGTGTGTGTGTGTGTGTGTGTGTGTGTGTGTGTGTGTGTGTGTGTATGTGTGTGTGTGTGTGTGTGTGTGTGTGTGTGTGTGTGTGTGTGTTGTGTGTTTGTGTGTGTGTGTGTGTTGCTGTGAATGTGATGTGTGTGTGGCTGAATGTGTGTGTTGTGTGTGTGTGTGTGTGTGTGTGTGTGTGTGTGTGTGTGTGTGTGTGTGCGTGTCTGTGAGAGAGGGAGGGAGGGAGGTAAAGTCGCTGTGAAGTGGCAGCTCAGCTGGCCAGCACCAGTACCCTGCAATCAACAGCAAATCATGCATCATCAGTGAGTTGGATAACTATATTTGTGCTACACTAGGAATTTGTGGCCAATTAATGTAATGCATTGTCCTTATAAAATGAATTAAGGAATAAAATAATAATAAATAAGAATGTTGGGGATATATAATGCAAGTCATGTTTTCTACCACTCTCATTCATAAAATCCAGAGCAAATCTTCTCTGAGGTACATGAAAGCTACACAGCAGTAACTTAGAGAACTAGGCCTAGCAGCTCAGTACAGAGGACTGTTTTCTACAAAATGTCACTTGTATTTTATTTTATTTTATTTTTATGTGTTTAATTATTTACTTATTGACTTTTTTGTTGACCAGAAAAGTACTGAGTAAAATATCACTTTTCAGTAGAGGCCCAGGAAGAAAAGCTTCACAAAAATAATCACTGTCCAACGTATTAGAAAACATTCTTGGTGCAAACATTTAGTAAAGTAATATTTGCATTAGTAAATAGTAAACTAATGAAATGCTTTACAAAAAAATCAGGGTACACTTCAAATTGAAATCACAGTAGCAATATTAAGTCATGGATGTAAATTGAAACATTAAATAATGTGAAATAAACTGCACAAAGTAGTAACTGTACAACATTTTTGTTAAGGAGTAGGCTGAATAAGTGATGTCAGGCATTTGATAAATTATAAAGCAGTTTCTATAATGACTGGAGGTCATTGGTGTATAGTACTGTAGGATAAAGTAGTCAGAATGGGGTGAACAGTGACAGAGCCATCTATTTTTATAGAATGAGATAAGTGAAATTTTAAAAACTTTGAGTTGTGCATGTTATTCCTTAATTTAGAGATGTAAGCACACTACTTTGATTCCCTGAATGAATTATGAACTTTTTTAGGTGGAGGCAAAATACTGAGTTTTTGATTTAAGATCTCTTGTTGGTCAATACTAGTGGAGGAAAGTATTAAGAGATGGACATTTATGTGTTGATGGAGGCTCTTATTAACTATTTTAGTTGGGCAAGG
>NW_025059159.1:0-6392 GCF_019279795.1 Protopterus annectens
ATATATAAACTTGTTTTTTTTTGAAAAAACTCTTTTATAAACATTTATACAGATTTTTTCTACAGAAATACTATATTTTATGAAAATTTGAAAATAAAAATTGTGCTTTAAATTAAAGGTTAAGGAGGAAGAGAAATAGGAGTAGCTAATATTCTGATGTTATTTATATGTATATTTGTCATTTCTTTTAACATTACATTGTAGCTAAGCCATTTTTCTCTACCACTCAATATTTTTTTGTCTTTTGTTGCAGAGCTCCCATAATATGATATATATGTTTTTCTTTTTTATTTCTTAGGCAGTTGCAGAAAAGCCTTAAATCCATCTCTTGTAGAAAATTTAAATTACTCGGTGAGTTGTATTTTCTGTTTGTGAATGCTCTATCCGAAATTTTCTTGCATTTTGATTTTTGAGGTTTCGTGTTCTATAGATAGGAACTGCATTAGTGCATTAATATAATGTCTGTTTACAGTTAAAAGCATTCTCTAGATTCAAGCTTTGCTCCTTGATCTGTTTAAAACTTTCATTTAGTGGCTACAGCTAGAACTATATTAGTGAATATTACTATATTTTGCATTTTTATTTAATTACTAAATTGTAAACTGCTTTTTCATATTGAGACTTGTATTTTCTCTTTTGTAAGTGTTCCTTCTATGCTTTTAAAGTGAGGTTTCTGTGTTCTGCCTTCAGGTATGTATAATCTTGATAGAGGCATGTTGTCTAGGCTGGTAGTTTTGTTGTGGAGTTTCCTATGTTTCTGGCAGCCATTTTCGCTGATTGTCTTCATTATTATTGAGAGTAACAAGGCCTCCTGACCTTCTGTAGTACGATTTTAGCATTAAATTGATTTGACAGTTTCCTTGAATATTAACTGAACTGGAAGTTTTGACTCTTGTTTTGTCAGTTGGTGCTTGCTAGATTTTTATTGTTGTTAGTAACTGCAGGGGGTCTCATTCATTGATAGCCCACACTGCCTATTTAAGGGTACATTTAGGAATATTTTCTGCTTAAAACTCAGCTTTGACCGCTAAGATCTAGCTGTATTCAACTGTATAAGAGAATTTAAATACCTTTTATCTGCACATTTTCCAAATAATACAGCATTTAAATTGATTTATCTGTGTTGCATTGAATATTAACTGAACTGGAAGTTTTGACTCTGTTTTTTCAGTTAGTTCCCCACCCACCCTCCTTGTTTTTGTTTTGGTGGCAATTAACCTGTAATACTGATCCCACCTGCAATGCATAGTTACAGAGCTTCTGTGGACTCCTAGTGACATCTGCATAGCCATTTATAGGTTGTCCATGTCTCAATTTGAACAGAATCACTGTTTGGTCCTGTTCACAGCGTAATGTTGCCTGTGACACATTGCATATGACTTACCTGGCATTTGTCCATGTGAGCAGTCATATATGCCACTGCTAACTAATCACAGACACTACACCCTCACATATTCGTCTTCTTGTTGAACCACCTGCTTCGCTTAGGGACGGCTTAACCTGTCAAATTCTGGGCTTTCGATATTGGCAAAGGCTCTGCCACCTATAGTGCCTTTGTTAGGCAAGGCTCAAACACAAACCCACCTTCATAGGTACCAAGGATAAGAAACGAGTAATGCTACCAATGCCAGAAGTCTAAACCTCAAGATGCATGCACTTAAACTCTCCTTAGCATGGAGAGAACATCGACATCTGTGTAGTAACAGATACTGGTTCAGGGCTACTGAGAGCACCCCAGCACTACCAGGTTATACCTCATACCATGCTTTTCAGACCCAAAACTTGACCGAACTACGTGCTGAGGGGAGTATTGATTCATCAAAGATACCCATTGGTTCCTCCAGGTTGGTGGGCAAAGCACCAAGCATCAGAGACTATCCATGTGTTCACAATGGGTAAAACTGCCTTCCAGGTTATAGCCTGCTGCTATGACCACCCTCCCAAACCCAAGAACCGCACTCGGCCTTCCTGAGAACAGTGAAAAAAATATGAAGGTCTCTCCAAATACTACTTATATTGGGTAGCTTCAACTACCTAAACATAGACTGGGGAGCATGACTCTGCCCAACACCCTAGCCCAAAGATTCCTAGAATATATGAACTCAAATGCTATGGAACAACTTGTTACCACTCCCACAAGAAGGGAAACACATACTGACCTGATCATCACCAACATGGGGACTCTGTGCTCCAGACCAGAAGTGCATCCCCACTGGTAAGATCAGACCATAAACTAATCTCACTGGATATTCACATCCCAACCCCACCCCCTGCCCAGAAAAACCACAGTGAACAACTTCTAAAGCAAATTCACACTCTCAAAACTGAGGTGGAAACCTTCAAAGCCCCGGCCTGTGGAAAATATGGACCAGACAGCAGATTCCTCTATAAACGATTCTATGGACACCTTCAGAATGCATGGATCATGCATCCCTAATAAAACCAAGACCCAATCCTCCAAAGTCAGACGTCCTGTCTGGTGTGGACTCCCAGCCATAAAACAAACTATACAATAGAAGGAGGAAGCTACTAAATGATACAGCAAATTCCCAAAAAAAGGGAAGGCATCACTGATCAGTATTAGCAAAACTACGGGCACTCATAAGATTGTTCAAGGCCAGCTTCGAGAGAAAAATTGCAGACACTAAGGATAATCACAAGGCTTTCTTTAGTTATGTTAGAAACCTGGGTGGTAATTCACAGATATGCTCAGAGGTCCAAAATGTCAATAGAAACACCAAAACCTACAGACATTGCCAACATCCTAGCTGACAGGTTCAGTGCAAACTTCTCCTCCACACCTAAAGGGCATTTATCCCAGCAGAGTGCTGCCCCCTGACATCTCAGATGCTCAGGTAAGAGCCGCCTTCCAAAGCAATAAAACACTGCATCAATGGGACGAGACAGTGTCCCCGGCTGTGTCCTACATGAACTCCAAGAAGAGCTGCTACACCCAACATAAACTACTGTTCAACTTTCCAGCCTTACTACAGTGATATGTGGCCAAAGAGTGGCGTGACAGCAACAGTGGTCCTCTACAAAGGTGGTGCCTCAACGGATCCTGGACACCATCGCCCCATAAGCCTGGACTAGCTTGGTCTGCAAAGCTATGGAAAGGGATCACTGGACCTCATAAATAAAGATATTGGGGACCTGCCAGACACTGGATCATACCTAGTCATTTTGTTAAGGGCAGATCCTGGCTCTCAAAACCTGGTTGATTTCTTTGAAAACAGTCACTAAGGCCATTGACGAGGGGAAGGTATCCACAGCCTACCTGACCTCACAGAAACCTTCGGGATACAATACCCCACTGGCATTCTAGAGAAGCTCACCAGCCAGCCAAAACCCCCTAAGTGTCACTAGATGGATTGCACACTGGCTCAAGGACAGAACCTGGCTATTGTTAGAATTGCTGGAGCCATGCCAGACTCCAAACCAGTTATTAGCGTGGTGTCCTACAAGGCTCAACCCTGGGACCTCTCTTTTGTTCGGTATATTTATTGAGGTACAGGCTGTGTACTTGAAGGACTGTGGCTGACCATATTCTGCAGATGACTGCAAATCCGGCCACCATCACTCCACTCCTCCAGCCCACACAAGCATCCTCCAAAAGGGCCTCATGAAACAGACAACTTGTGCCAGAGCCATGGCCTCAAGCTGAATGCCAAAAGTATATGGGTCATCCCCTTTGGCAAAACAAAGTGTCTACAAAGTACCACATAGGTGGTAATCCATTAAGTACAGAAGAAGTAATTAGGGACCTGGGGACCCAAGTTGATAGGCAATTCTCATTTGACAACCACATGGCCAAAGTGGTTAGAAAGATTTTATATAGTCCACCTCATCATGAAGGATTCACATCTAGATCAGGGTGACATTGTGCCTCTTACTCATCCCCATCAGCCCCTATACCTGAGTACAATGCCCCTGTTGGGATGTACCTTACCAGACACTTGCAGCAACTGGAAAGACCCCAAAGTAACTCACCAAGAGTGATCAAAGGGCTCAAAATTAAGATGCCATATGCTGACCGTTAAAGAAAACTCCAGCTCTAATTTGTGGCATACCGCTTCTGTTCAGAGGTGGATCTTGTGCCTGATGGCTAAAAGCCATGTCAAACCCGAATTAATGGGCATGTTGCACCTCAGAATATCCAAATCCCATCGAGTTGCACGCCGAGAGACTTGAACTCTCAGCACTGAAATAAATAGGACATGCTGGAGGGACAGATTCATAACCCAGAGGCTCCATTCACTCTGGAATAAAAATCTCAGTCCAGGTTAGGCAGAGTCCCTCATTGACTCTCTTCAAGAGGAATCTTGATGAGTGGATGGGATTGCAGGTTTACCTGGTACTCTGTGTCACTGTTAGACAGAGGCACAGTATACTAACCTCGAAAAAGGGCATAGAAAGATAAATTTACAATGGATGGTGACAGCCAAACACATTCTGGCTAGGTTTATAAATGCCCTAGGGCAGATAGCCTAGTATGAACCTATGAACCTATGTACCTTGTTCCCCATTGGCCCTATGTGCTGTTAATCACCATGGCAATCACAATACTATGGTAGCATGTGCAAAGGTCAGTTGTCAGTCACCTCTATGGTACAGTTGTGGAATATGTGGGTCATGTGGCAATGTCACAGCTGCCACATGTACACAGTCAACCCTCTCCCCTACACATGGACGTACAACACATGTATGAGATGGAACCACATAGCCAAACTGGGGACTAAGCACTCTGAACCCAGTACTGGCATAACCTGTCAGGTGGCATGAAATACTACAGTGACTACAATACCAGTCTGATGTACACCTACACTGACAGCAATACAAGCATGTGAACACACTGGGCCATTTGTGGAGCCTAAGAATAGCATCCTGCCTGAGCGGCAGACACCTCTGCAGCTGGCACACAGGCATACGTTATGCCAGAACACATAACGCATAACACATAGCACACAAATCCTGTGTGCCAAACAGTCACAGCCTGTACGGCTAGACAACACACCTGCTACAGTTATGTTAGGTACCTTTATTGTCCGGTACAGTGAGGTCACGCTCACCAGGCTGGACAAGGTGAAGGTCGCAGTGATATGCCCGTGGGGCACTATGGTCCACCACATAACACAAGCATACAGGTCAGTCAGAGGCATGGACACATATGACTCAGTCATTGTCCATGCCACTATGGATGACCTGTGATGTACCTCCCTGGACTACATGATAGGGAACATGGAAGGGCTCTCTGAGCATGTGGCACAGGCTGGTATGACCCTGACCTTGGTTGGCATCATGCCCTCACCAGGAATGCTGACGTATTACTGAATGCTGATGAATTACTGTAGCTACAACACCCTAGCTGAAAGGTTCCTAGCATGTAGTCACTGCATTGCTATGGAACAACTTGTTACCACTCCCACAACAGGTGAAAACATGCAGCACCTGTTCATCAACAACATGTAGACTATATGCCCCAGACCAGATGTGTATCCCTGGCTGCTAGGTTGATACCATCTACATATCACACTGTATATACACATACCACATGCAGCAACCGCACAGAAGACCACAGTCATAATGTTATCCAGTGCAAATACCATGTATTCACATGTGGCAGGCGTCAGACATGGTAACTATTGAAGGTCACAGGTACATATGTGTATTTGGCACACACATACATCATCTGTGTCCATTGCCATTACTGGTTTAATCGATGTCATGCATTATTGTGAACAACAACCCACACACATGGGCATTCTGTATGACAAAAACACACATGGCATGTCTGGAATCCAATGCCATAACTAACTGTGCTATGACAGTAGTGAGAGACGCAGTAGCAGAGCATGCTATTTGCATTACTGGGAGATTTGCCTTCTTCCGCTGTACTTGTAGGGTGCTGACATCATCTCTGTGTAGAGATTGGAATATGCAGCAGCTGGTGTGTTGTACTGGTTGGCAAAAGGGTCAGTTTTCTCACACATGCAATTGCACACACACTACTTTCATCCTCTTCCACACACACTTGCTATTTGCAGGATTCAAACCCCTACTTAACTATGTTATGACACTCAAGACGGATGCATTAGCAGAGCGCACTATTCACATTATTGGGAGGTTTGCTTTCTCCTGCTATACTTATAGGGTACTGACATCATCAGTGTTTAGAAAGGGGAATGTGCATCCTGTAGTGTGTTCTCCTAGTTGCCAAAAGTTACATTTCTTTCATACAGACTTGCACACACACTAACCCCCTTCACACATATTGAGCATTTGCAGAATTCAAACCCCTACCAAATTATGTTATGACATTCGAGACGAATGCATTAGCATAGCGCGCTATTAGCATTACTGGAAGGTTTCCCTTCTCCTGCTGTACTTATAGG
>NW_025059160.1:0-6534 GCF_019279795.1 Protopterus annectens
TTTCGTGGAAATTTGAGACATTTTGGGTTCCTGGATTCGTCCTTCTGCAGTTTTGTTTTGGTGGATTTGTGTTTTAACGTAGTTTTATACAACCACACAGATACTTCTGGGGAAGGTTGTTGGCACACCCAGGTCCTCCGGCTGTGCCCCTTTTTTGCCAGCTACTATGAGGTAGTACCACTTGCCACACCACCCAGCTAATATTTGTATCAACTACTTAAAAGGCCCTTAAAAGGGTGTCAATTATTACTGTACAAATATTATTGTATCTAATTGGCCGGATGACTAATCAGTCAAAGCGACTATTTGGAGTGACTTAGATAGTAATACTCCCATAAATATGCAATGTCCTCCACAGCTTAAATTATCTCTACACAAACCAGCCACAGTTCGAAAAGTTTAAAATATTTAATAATAAATAATTAAAACCACCAGATAATACTACCTATACAAGTACTAGTCAAAAGTTTAGAGATCACATAGAAATGCACTTAAAATAAATCAGAAAGTACGGTTCTGACATCACAGAAAGAACACTTAGTCTAAAACTTTTTTAATTTCTAGCTCTCTAAAAGAAACACATGTCTAAGATAGCATTACATGGACAACAGACACTGAGTGCTGAGTGGGATAGTCAGACAAAAATGCTTAATGCCTTCACAGTTCTCTCTGTTTAGAATTGCATATTGCACTTCTGATAAAGCATTACATCATCTCTTTTACACTTTCCTTGAGTTCCCAGGCTTTACACTGACCCAAGCTGCATTTACATTTCTTAACATCTCCTTTTGTTATCTTGCAGCTGATGAGGAACAGTGTCAATAATAGGCATGTGCATGTTTAAATCCTAGCAATTTTAACTCTTGGTTAAAACAATAGAAATAATTTCTTCATCTAGACTTTTTCGGCACCACTGTCTACTTGAAAGGTGCCCATAACTATGCTTTACTGGTCAGTAGAAGTACACTGTTGTCATTTGATTTCCAGTTCACATGTAACAATGTTCTTTACATTTTTAAGAACCAACAAGCCTGTGATTACATTCATATTTACAAATGACAGAATTATGTATACAATTCTATTTGACTAGGCCTGGCAGCCTTCACCCATCTCTATGAGTCTTCACAATAGCATACACAGCATCCCACCTGCAAAATATGAATGTCCAGATCTTGGAACATGGCAAATGCCATAGTTCGTTCTGTTTTGACCATCATGATTAAAAAGTAGTTGCAAGTCCTTTTGCCTTGCAGAACTCATTGCAAAATTACCTGTCTTCAAATCAAAACCAGTCCTTACCCCTACCCCACCCCATATTTTGCTGATTAGGACTATCATGGAATACAATGTTCCCTTTGGGATGTCTCTAGCTAGACACATCAACCAACTGGAAACACCACAATTTTGAGTTCCTAACTAAAAGATCAAAGCCTTAAAGATGCTGAGGCTACCCAGGAAGGGACATGCAGCTCTAACTCCATATTCAGCATCCTATAAACTCACTTAGGTATGAAATATGTGCTACTTACTTATTTGACTGTAAAAAAGATCTACCAGTACACAAAGACCTCTTATATACCTTCATAAATCGGAAACTGTTCACTGCAATCATTTTTTTGTCCAGAGTAATGCCGTCTACTTAAACAAATACACAAAACAAAGGTGGACATATATTTTTTGGTCATGCAGTACCTATCTCTATACTGGAGTTAACTTCCTCTTCTGTTATTTAAGAGGTGCAGTTCAATATCTTCCTTCAAGGGAGTTAAGATAATTAGATGGACAGTCATAAGTTCACCCACAGGTATGAATGGCTCTGCCCGTTTTGAAATTTTAAAGGCCTATGGTAGATACCTTTTAATGTGTTAATAGGCTTCATGACCCAGATGTCTATGTATTTTTCTATGATTCTACAATGCTAAAATCGCAATACAAAAGTATATTTGGCTTAAGGAAGACACAAAGCCTCAATGAAATATTTTTCAAGACTGGCAGAAACATATGTCAACTTGTATGCCTTTTTGATCTTCCAGCAGACATTCTTATCTATACTTGTTTCTGTAGTAGGAACAGAAACATGGGAGTGGGGGCAGGAAAGTGTCAGACTTTTTACCTTAATGCAGCTGCTAAAACATGCACAATGCAATATAAATGGATGACCAGTGTGAGATAGAGAGGGTACCAACTGTGACAGACTGTAATGTGCTGATATCCTACCGAGACATCTGTAGCTTCTTTATTCTTTACAATGGCGTGAGGTTGCTGAAACAATACTGTATTAATGCACGCTGCATTGTAGAATGCTTCATACATGTACTATATTAGATGAGTCGTCTTAGTATTATATACTGATGGTGCAACCTACACTATATTATACAAGGTTATGAAAAGAACAAATGGAATGCAATGGATGCTTGCATAATGCACTAGTCTGCAATCAGGGAAAGAGGTGAATCATGAAACTCTGTACCTTACTGTCCATGAAGTATTGTTAACTATACATTATTTGCATCTCATCATTCTCATATTCTAGTTTGGGTTATAGCTATTATTACATGGGAGGTACCTGTGGTCTTTGCTGTTAGAAATTTATAAATGTCACCCATATCTCTCAACTGTCCAGATTTTTGCCTCTTATTTTTTCCCTGTTCTCATACAATTTATGGTTTTCTGACAAATCACTACAATGATCTGAGGATTAAAGTCACTAAATAATGACATGCCTTTGAGTTTCAGACTTCATATCCTTCCGAAAATGCATGCTAACATAAATCATGTTATTCTAGCAACTTTCTAAGTTTATAAGAGCAATATTTAAAATGGGGCCCTATTTTTGGCCCTTTATTCCCACACTATGTCATGCTTTTGTCCAAATTGCTTGTGCCAAGAGATTGAAAGGTATGATGCCACCCAACAATCCAGATTACATGTCTAAATTAGTGTAGCTTTTTAACAAAAATAAAAAAACATTAAAGTGGTTGCAACTAATATGGGAAACATAAGGTAAAGTTATAAAGGCCTTGGCAAAAGTAAACAAAAAGCTTTTAGAGGTTAGGCTTGACAAACACGATAAAAATATACCGCCTTTGACACTACTAGCTTTTGGTATATGAGCAAACTAAAGACAAACAATGCTCAGTGACGCACTAAGAAGATGAGTGGTCAAATTTCAGGGCTGGCAGTAGAACAATCATTAAACATCAAATCTGAGTTGTGTAATAGTATCCACAGGAGGGCCAAACCACAGAGTCTTCTAAGACAGAAAGCCATGGATCCACTTTGAGCATGAAGTAATTTACTTGATGAGCTATGATAAGAAATTTCAAGTAATTGCAAGTAGAAAAGATGTTTATACTGAAGTTAATTATGCTGTAACTGTTTGTCAACTGTCCAAGGCAGAAAAATAATTCCACTAGTATTAATAGACAATAGTCATGTCTTAAAATAGACATACATGGGAAAAACTGGGACAATAATCCAAACATGAGAAAGCAGCTGTTCGCAACTAAGCATGGAGAAGAACTATGTGAAGGTGCAGAAGAGTGTTCGTTGAGCAAGGTGTGTTTTAAAATTATTAAAATATCTGATATATGTGTTACTTTCAGCAAAAAACTGAACAACTTGCCATCACAAGTTTAAACTTTAAAATGTTTTGTGAACCAATGTCAGCAATAAACAGAAAATAAAAATAAGTGTTAAAGAATGAAAGAAAGCATGTACAAATATTACACTTGGAGAACAGTGATGCCTCCAAACAGAACCAGAATCTCTTCCTGTTCCATAAGCTGACTTAAAACTTTGGCTGTGATATAAGTAGGATGTGCTAGAAGATACGTATGTATCCAGAGACTACTAGCACTACGGAATAGGCTCTCATGCATGTGAAGGCAGGTGCTTCCTCCTAACCCAATTCAAGTGTTTCTTGGACGATTTAGAGCAGGGAACAGAAAATCCATCTAAGCTTTGGCAGCCTATGTATCTAATAATGGGCCACAGGCAGCCTATAAATGTTTAATCTCCTAGGCCCCTGCCCTTCGTGTTTCCATTGTCCAAGCCCCTGCTTTGCCTTATCAGGAAGGGTGCCAGAACTTTTCAAATTTGAGATGCATGGCTAGGCCCAAAGCAGGCCCCAGTGGTCATTAGCCTGTTACAAGTACACTTATGAACCTATATACTGGAATGACGAGAATAAGAAAACATTACACCAAGAATCAGACAAATGGAATGAACCTTGCAATCTAATATTCTTAATGGTAAATAGCATGAATTCAACTGATCAATTAATAGGATAAAGAACTTGAGAACTCCTACAGTTTATGTCTTCATAAAGGCAATATTTTATTTTTTAATTATAGTCGGGTGCTTTCATTTCTTCAACTTCCAAATGGACTTTATCAAAACTTGTTCCAAAAAACATTATCAACCTCACACTTTAAAACTAAAAGGAGACTCAATCGATGCGCCAATCAGCAGCAATAGCCAGGACTAATTCGCCTGGGTGTCAGCTTTCTTAAAAGGCACTGTATAACTCATTTCCTGGCATTGAGTATTGGTCACTGACTTTGGTCATTTGTCTTTATTAGACCCTTTGTAAGATGTTTTGTTATGATGGGATCTATGTTAACTTTCAATTTCAAAGTCATCTACCAAATTTGGTCCAGCCAAAGTCCCACTGAGATTATCCCTTTTAACTTCCAAGAGTGGTAGATGACAAATAGCAACCTTACAGCAAGGATCCCTGAGATATCCCACTGGTGACTGGTTTCTTAGTGGAGGTGGTATCACCAGTTCTGACCTCCCTTTGTCCTGTCTGTGGTGAACCAGCTGTAGCCAGTGAGTTATGTTGGGTATATGCCCAGTTCAAACGGTATTAAGGTATACCTGAGTGGGTATTGTATTGAAATGCCTTAGCCAGGTCCATATTGGTAGTATGCACCTATTTTCCCTTCATCACATTCCCTTGGTGACCTTCTCAAAAGAAGTCCACGGGTTTAATGTAGCCATGATATGATCTTCCACTTACGACAAAGTCAAATTGGGATTGGGTCCCATGTACTGAGTTTGTCTATGTCTTTTGTTCCAGTCATTTTCCGCTGATAATTCAATTTCTACAGCATTTTGCATAATAGATGATCAGATATAAACAGGTCTTACTTAGTTTCCAGTATTGGTTGATGATCTGCCCTTGTGAAGTGGGATAACATTGCAACCCTCTAGTCTCGTATTGGTATAAAAGCCAGTTTTTAGAGGCTATAGTTGAAAATTAACTGAAGTGGTCCTGATAGGTGATGTTTACAGATATTTGGGAGCATCCCCAGGACCCTCTTGGCTTAATGTTTTTGGCCTATAGCTAACAATGGGACCTGCTACCTGTTACTAAATGGAGGGAGGTTCATGTTAAGAGGTATTTCATGGAAGAAGGTGTGGAGGGAATGGGGTGTAAGAAGTTTGAGCTGAATTTGTTAGCTGGCAAATTCATTTTGTTGCTCTCCTTAGTGAACATAGCACCAATGACCACCAATCTGACACACTGATGTGTCCCTGTGAGGTTTTGGACATAGCTGTATAAGGCCTCATAGTTGCATTTGGCCTGTGAGGCTATCTCAAACTCTTAATTGCCCTTGTTGGACTTAATCACGCCTCTTAGTTTATTGCTTAGTTTAATTAGAGAACTCATATCATTATAGGAGTTGTGTTTCCTGATTTTAGGCATCACTTTTTTATTCTTTTGTTATATTCCCTTCAGAGCTTTCTTATGCATACATTATTATTTAATTAATGTTGTAACATTATAAAACAGCAATGTCTCAGGCCAATGTTATAATTGTTTTTGCATTATTTTTTTGACCCCATGCCTCTAACCAAATCAAACCTCCCTCAGTGCGCTTGGCTCATTTGATTCCCTCTTCTGATACCCCAATTCAGGAAAAGCAGCTGTTTGAAGGTTTAAACTCAAGCCAACTTAAGGGAGTTACTTGTGCCCTTGCTAAGATGACAATGATCATCTTTTTCCAACCTAAATTTTGCCAAGTATATACTTCACACCATCAGGTAACCCCCCCACTTTTAAACTCACGTATGTGATATCGATTTTATAATACTTTTATATCCTTTCCCAGTGACTGTATTTCTGGAATAGGGATGAATCCATTTCCATCTAGTAGAGAAGTGGCCTCAATTATTGAATTACTCTGCAATTGTTTTGAGTTCCATATGAGCAGATTTGTTTAACGTTACTGTCATTTCCATTTCAGTAAATGGTGCATGTATTCCTGAAGTCACATCTGGCTCTATATTGCTTTTAGCCTTTCATTATTTACATCTATCTGAATTTCTTATATTAAAATATATTTTTATTTACCTTGAGTGTTCCACTTATATCTTTTGACTAGTACTTAGTCATGTTTAACATGCAACACTTTTGCTGGTATGGGTGTACAGGTGTGTACCTTGAGCTAATGACCACCTGGGCGTTTATAAGCCTAGCTATGCTGCAGAAACTGCTGACTCTGCATCCAAGTCCTAAAAGAGAGC
>NW_025059161.1:0-5940 GCF_019279795.1 Protopterus annectens
TTCCAGTCTTCAGTTTTGCCTGTTCCAAACCTACAACACGGCTTCCTGTTCTCCTGAAGTAGCGTAGCTGAGGAGATGCGTTTGGCAGTCTTGGGGTCTGTATCATGCCTGCAGAAACATTGGTTTTGCAGGTAGGTGGTTTTCTATTGCAGGTTGAATCTGCACATCTTGCGTGCATCAGGAAACCTCTTACTGTTCGGGATTTTCCCGCTACGCAAGTGAAGTCATTTATGCCTCGTTAACAATCCTGTAGCATTTAAATTTTTTAAGCATCAAAATTATGGCAGTAGTGTTTTGTAATCCTTACCAGCAGCTGAACTACAATTTACTTTCTTAAAACCTGAATGTCGAGGCATGGTTTAAACTTAATGCTTATGATAATTTTGTTTGTCGCCATGGTTACGACTTAGTAGTTTATCCTACTGCCTGATCCTTTTCTTCCTCAATTTTGTTCTGAACTGGTCAAGATCTCAGTCCACTTTTGAGCTAACAGTTTAACAACTTTAAGAATCTTAAAAGTATTCTTAAACAAAAGTTGAGTTGTGCACTGTATCAAGAAACACTAGTTTGAGGCACCGCAAGCTCTACTGTCTGATATCAAACGGAAAATTGTCACAGTAGTCTGCAAACCAAGGCTTCACCATTTTGGGATAATACTATTACCTATAATAATTTAGTGGCATATAAGTCTAATCTTGTATGTAATAGGGTACAAAGTATAGAGCCCTACTTTAGAGCTCAGAGTTATTTCACTCAATGTGTCATCAAGTATTCTGCTGTTTTGAAATATGTTATGTTCTCTGTTCCACGAAACACATTTCTTTATTTCATGACACATTTTTAACAGGATTAATAGAAGACACATAGTAATACGTTGAATGTCATATCTTAAAAGTTTCTATTCTGACAAGAGTGTTATATGTTGTATTCAAATTACATACTAACATTTCCATAACTTTTAATGTCATGGCAATGGGTAAAATTCATGTACAATAAGAATAGATAAGAATACTGCAGAATGAATTACTTAATACTGTAAAATGTACCTAATTGTAGATATGCATTTGTGAGACTATTCATGTATGTTAAGGTTTTTTTTTTTTTAAAAATTTTATTCAAAGAACATGATGGGTTTCATCAATTTTGATTTTCAAACAAACCTGAAGGTTTGGAAAGGGTTTTTCTTATTTTCCTGCTATTATATATCCAAGTTTGATGCTCTAACAAGGTTAATTATATTACTCACAGATTTGGGAAATTGATGCATTGTCTAATAGAGTGAAATTATATAACTTTTTGCCTATATAGTGTATACATATAATCTTTGTTTTAATCATATTCACATGCTTATTTTCAATGACATAGTAGATAATATCAGAGCATAACTTCTCATTTATAGGGACAATTTGATGTCTTAGTAAACATCTCACTTTACATTAATACATATTCCCTATTAATATATATCATGAATGGTTTTAAATAACATCCCTAATATTTTATCTAAATTTGCTGAAAGTGTGGGATACATGTAAAGTAAAATATGTTGGGTCACTTTATTCTAGACATGATGATATTATCATTTCCATATGGACTTTCATATACTCGAATCATACAGATTGGTTTTGAATTATAGTTAAAAAATGTTTATGCAGAGTTACACTATTTATAGATTTTTGCACTACATAACAATATAGTTTATATCTATCTGTGAAGATTTCATTTTCTTATAACATTTAATTTCTTTTAGTTGGAGTCATATCCATGTCTTAATACGCTTACACTAATGGTTTAATATATATGAATATATGACTGTTTCAAGATTTATGTTCTATCCCACTTGCATCTCACATCACAAATATATATTACATTGCAAGATTACCAACTTATTTACTCGGGGACACAATTATATTTAATTTTATAGGTGTTTGTGAGTACACTTTTGAATGGGGAATGTATAGATCAGGCATCTTGTGTTTGGACAGTTGTGTAAATATGTTTAGTATTGTTATTATTTTTACTGTTACAGTCCTTTTTAGGACTCTACTTAAATTTTCTTCCCATTTTTCTGTGTTTTTGGTAACCAAGATTTTACATTGTGCATATAGCTATGTTTATCTTCCCTCTGTAGGTAAGTGTAGGTGGATAGGCACTGGGTTTGGGAAGAGGGATGATTTTGAGATTTGGGTTAATTTTATATTGATATTTACACTTATAGGTAATAACTGTTATGATGAGACTAAACTTCGTTTATTTTTCTTACTTATCCTTTATATATACTCAAATAATTTAAATTTTAACTTCTCCTTTAACAGACCTTTTTTAATCACATGATTAATTCATTAATAATTGATTCCTGGAACGTAAGAGGGATCCAAAATAAAGACAAGAAATCCTTAATATTTCATTTAATGTATAAATCGCTAGCCAATATATGTTTTTTGCAAGAAACACATATTCCTAGAGATGACTGGGACAAAGTTAGAAATAAAAAGTGGATCAAAAAAATAATAGCTTCAGGGGACGCTTCTAATTCTAGGGGAGTGCTATCATAATCAAACAAAAATTTTTGGGAACTATTATTGAAGAAAGATACGACAATGAAGGTAGATGGTGCTACTTTACTTCTACCGTACACAATTTGGATAAACCACTGCTGATACTAAATTTGTATGGCCCGTGTAGTAACCAATATATTTTTATCTTACAGATTTATAATATCCTTTCTTCCTATAAAGATCATTTTGTTATTTTGGGTGGTGACTGGAATGCTGTAATTAACCCAGATATAGATCGTACAAGTTGTTCCTCTTCGCACAATCATCAAGCTTCCTTCGCTCTTGAAGACTTAATATTAGAATATAATCTCATAGACCCTTTACAAATCATCAAATACTCAAATAAAAATGATACTTATACTTATTATTCCAAATGTTATCATTCATGGTCTAGATTGGATTTCTTTCTTATATCAAATTTTCTTTCACAGGTGTTAATTGATTTTATTACTGAACCCAGATTTCTTTCTGATCACTCTAGAATATTAGTAAATTTTAATCTAAACTTTAACCCTGGTCATAAGTTTACAAGAAATAATTGGACTTTAAATAATAACTTACTTTCTAATGAAGAAATTAATAAATTGTGTATAGAAATAATACAGGATATGGAAAACAACTTAGATTCAACAGGTATCCCCTATGATATACAATGGGTGGCTTGTAAAGCTAGATTAAGGGGTATGTTTATTGGTAAGGCTGCATATCTTAAAAAGCAATTTAATAATAAAGAAAGATCCCTAAAATTAAGAATTCAGTCCCTTGAAAATCAATATAGGTTAAATCTGGACCCATCATATGATAAACAGATTATAGACTGTCAAAAAGAACTGATTTTATTACACCAAAATAACCTTTCAATACTGGAGCAAAGATTATTAATCACTTATTCAGAATGGGCTCAAATTCCTTCTAAAACCTTAACAAGAATAATTAAAAAAAGTTTTGAGAGATCTAAAATAGCGCACTTACAATATAACAATCAATTATATAACACAGACAAGGAAGTTTTGCATCTTTTTTCATTACTATATACAGAGATATTTTCCAAAACATCTAATTCTATAGAAAATAGTTATATTAATAGTTTTTTAATCTCTATAACTTTTCCTAAGTTAAATGAAAAACAGCAGAATATTCTTTCATCCCCTCTTACTATTTTAGAAATTAATGAGTCAATTGATAGATTAAAAATTGGTAAATCCCCAGGTCCTGACGGATTCACACCTAATTTCTTTAAATCCTTTAAATCAGTAATTGCTCCCATTCTTCTTAAAGTGTATAACTATATAATAATAAATGACATATCTGATCTTCACTGGAACACTTTCAAAACTATACTAATTCTAAAAAATAACAAAGATAAAATGGACCCCCGCAATTATAGACCAATTTCACTAATCGATGTAGATATCAAGATTCTGTCTTCTATTCTTGCTAATAGATTGAAGAAGATCCTTTCATCAATAATTTCACCTGATCAGACAGGTTTTATGTCTCACAGACATATTTGGGACAACACCCCGAATTTGGATTCCATTATGCATCTTATAAAACATGATAATAACCCGTTATATTCTTTAATCCTAGATGCATCAAATGCATTTGATAGAGTGAATTGGAATTTTCTCTTTCAGACTATGTTCTGTTTTAATTTCCCCATGACATTTATAAATGTAATCAAAACTTTATACAAAGATTCCTTTACCAGACTATATATTAACGGAATCACTTCAAATCGTATAAAGATGACTAATGGTACGAGACAGGGTTGTCCTTTATCTCCTTTCCTTTTTAACCTGTATTTGGAACCTTTACTTTTGTACATATCACAAAACACATTTCACAAGGTTCCTAGGATTTTCAACACTAATTTATTTTTCTTAGCCTTTGCGGATGACTTAGTTATATTTTTTCAAACTACTATTTCAGACCTGAAAAAAATAATGACTTCTATTGAGAAATTTTCACTTGCGTCGGACTATCTAATTAACTCTCAAAAGACTCATATTTTCCCTTTAAATCATTTGGCGCATAAGTATTACTTATTCCCTGATTCTCATTTTCATATTACTTATGGGATTAAGTATCTGGGTGTACATCTGGAACATAACACCTTATCTTCTTTTCAAAACAACTTATATAAAGTATGGTCATCTATAATGCTAGATATGCGTAGATGGGAACTTCTGAATTTATCACTTCTTTCAAAAGCTGCCATAATTAAAATGAATATCCTTCCAAAATTTCTGTACCAATTTAATGCTTCAGATCAAATAATTCCTAAGTCCTTCTTTGACAAAGTTAATAAAGAACTAGCTAAATTTTTGTGGTTTCCTAAGGCAGTTAGGATCTCTTATTCTAAATTATCTATCTCTAAAGATAAGGGGGGTTTAGGTTTACCAAATTTTTATCTCTATTACTTGATTGTTTTGGCAAATAAACTTTTGTCCATTTCTAATTTGAATAGTATTCACTATAATAATGCATCCAACTGGGTTAGGATATGGCATTACTATATTATATCCAAAAACATAAACCCTGCTGCTATTCCTTTTATCTCTTCTGAATCCAAGAACACTCTCAAAATCTCGATTTGCCTCAAACATAAAATCAAAGCATTCCAGGAATTGTTTAAACTTATCAAGATGGATAATTTTGTACATTTACTGCAAACAATTCACCTAAATCCCAATTTCAAACTGGATAATATACCTTTTAACCTTACTAATTATCCCCTTATTAAAAATATTAACGTCTGGACACTCTTGAAATATAAAGACTTGTCCCTGGCTGAGTTACGGGAGACTCTGAGTGTAAACTGTAAATATACCATAATACTACGTCAAATAAGGGATGTGGTAATAAACAATTGTGATTTTACTAAGCCAAGTGAACAGGATCTTAGTAATTTAGAAATGATAATTAGAACATTATCATTACCGGAGAAAATGTTATCAAAATCCTTTTAACTTATTAACTAAATTAATACAAGAATCAGCATATCTTTTTCAAATTTCTGGGAAAATCACAACCCTCATTTATCTGATAACCAAAAAATCTTGGCCATCAGAAACACTCTGCAATATCCCCTTTTAAGAAATTGGTCTATACCCAATTAATGATAAATAATAATGCTTATCTTACTCCTGCCAAACTTAACAAATTTGATGCAGCATGTCTTCATCTTGTCCCTGTTGCTCCTTTCCTGCTGACCTTTTACATATTCTTTGGTTTGCGTTTCTCACATAAACTTTGGACCTCCTTGAAAGTAAGGTTACAGAAAATGGGATACCACAAATCCACTTTATCATGGCTTTTACATATTCTTCTAGGTTTTTTTGCTTAAGATATTCTTCACATAAACTTTGGCTCTAATGTTCAC
>NW_025059162.1:0-3854 GCF_019279795.1 Protopterus annectens
GAAAGGAAAGAAACAAACCCGAAATAAGCCCCAAAATTTTTTGGGTCCCCCCCCCCCTTTCCTTTAGTGCCCTCATTTTTTAAAGGGGAGAAATTCCCTGGGGAATTTTACAGGAAGTTTTGTTTGGAAAAATTCGGGGTTGTGTGTTAGGTTTTTTTGTACATTGTGTGGAAGTGGTCAGCATGTAGGCATGGAGGGTTGTGTCCTGGTGGCCTCTGGCCAGTACTGTCGATGACAGGGCCATGTTCTGACAACTGCGGTGCCAACCACAATGCATTCCAGCAAGACCCAATTCAGCAGTCATCCATACTCATTGTTCAGATGTCAATATCTGTCCCCATCTGAAAGATGGACATGCCATGAATGTGGGCACAAACATACATACAGTACACAGGTGGATGTACCCTAGACAGAGTACATAAAATGTAACTGTCAACTGCACAAACCTTTGGAATTGTACATACAGGTTATTAACACATTAGTTGTCTGTGTAGTATGGAATACTGATGTAGTCTAGCCAAACACTGGCAGTCCACAAAAACACAGTTATGAAGTAATGAAGACTGCCTATGTCCCTGCACAAGGCAGCATAAGGGAATGTCCCAGTATATTTTGAGTCAGCTGCAAGAAGCTTCCATATCCCCATCACTCAGCTCACCCCACCATCAGCCACAGGTTTATCACAGGTCATATCCCCGCTGTTGGGAATGAGTACAGTATGACCCCACTTCTGTATGGGAATACCCACAGAATGCAGCATGCTGAAGAGGTGTCCCCATGTGTCCCTAGCTGTAAGCAGCACCCTGTCACATCCAGAACAATGGATTAATATGGACAGGAACTATTGCCATTAACACCTAGCACACTTACCCTGTCACCCCAGGGGAATTCAGTGGCTCCACCTGGGACTATAGGAGTGACAGAATGCACTGGCCTGCTACAGATGGCCGCATCACTGCCAAATGCCCTACAGTCCTCTGTCAAAGGCCTGTGCCTGACCCCTGCCAATGTATGTTACCACGTGGGGTCCCACCTACCAACATAACACAGTCCCCAGAACACAAATGCAAGGCCATGTTTACAAATAGTAGCATGCCCACCATTTTACTGCATGAACTGTGGACCCAAACCCCCAAATAAAGCTGGGATAAGGGACAACTATAGGGATACTTGATATCACTCCATAATGTTAGGAAGAGGATAGAATAACAGAGTGGGGGTGTAGAAGCATGAATGCCATGAGTGTGTGAAGTCTAAACTCTGATGTGTGCCCATACTACCCCGCCTGCAAACCCAGTAATGGGTGGCTACAAACCTGCTGTAAACCACAATGTGAAGGGAACTGACCAGATATATGAGCCCTGCCTCTGGGTAACCTGGGTGAATTTTTAGCTGAGAGGTATGGCCACAGCAGGATATGGCATTCTGTTATTTGATAGATGTACAAGCAGGGATCCTCAGCCACCACAGTAAAATGCTGGACCATTTACACAGACCCATCAGCAAGTGTCTGCAGCTACCCCCCCAGAATGGCATGAGTGTGCAAAAAATTTGGCTGTGGACCACAATACTGGACACAGCTTCATTCATTTGTATTTCCAGGAAATAACTGTGAACAAATAAGTATATCTGTCAGTAGTTGATGACATAATACATCACAGTGTAAAACAGTACATATGTCTGAATATCTAAAAAACCCGGGGTTTATATCCTTTAAAGGGGAAAAAAAATTTTTTTCCCCCCCCCCAAATCTTTTTAAGGGAAGAAATAATTCCCTAACCTAGGGTTTTTTAAAAAAAGGGCCCTTTATAACTGTCCCAGATGTTTTTTTTGTGCGGTAAGTTCGTGTCTCGGGGGTTTTGCTGAGGTCAGTCCATTAATTCCTTTGGGAAAGGAAAATCAGGACAAAGTCTGAAAGTTCCCCTGAGTGATGGGTTTTTTTAACCCAGTATGGGATCTGTTTTAGCCCTTTGATCCTCTTGGGGGGTACTTTTGGGGTTTCCAGTTGCGTGTCTGGAAGGTACATCCCAAAACATTGTACTCAATTATCCTGTGAGGATGAGTAAAGAGGGAAAGACCTCCCTGACAGATGTGAAACCCCTTTATGATTGGTGGGAATAAAATGTTTTTTCCTTTTGGATGGTTTTCAAATGGGGATTGTATCCTTGGGTATCCCCAATTACTTCTTCTGTATTTAAAGGATTACCATTGTGGTAATTTAGCACTTTTTTTTGGGTGTTTTTTTCACCATGGCTCTGGCACCAGTTGTCTGTTTCTTTAGGCCCTTTTGGAGGATGTGTGGGTGGAGGTGTTTGGGTTTGCAGTCATTTAACTTGGTCAGCTACTTTCCCCTTTTTTCCTGTACCTCCAGAAAATATACAACAGAGAGGTCCCAGAAATGAGCTTTTTGGGACACCACTTGTAACTGGTTTGAGTCTGACATTTCCCGCAATTCTAACCCTGTGGTTCTGTCCTTGAGCCAGTTTCCCCCTCTAGTGACATAGGGGAAATTTAGCTGGTGTGCTTATCTATAATGGGGGGGTAGTATCAACTTTGCAAGGTCCCGGTAGGCTTTTGGACCACCTTCCCCTCAATGGCCTTTGGGGACTGTTTCAAAGAAATCAACCAGGTTTAGGAGGATCTGCCCTTTAAAAAGCCAAACTGGGTGGATCCAGGGCTGTGTAAATCTTTTTTATGAGGCCATGATGATCCTCTCCATAGCTTTGCAGACAAAGCTAGTCAGGCTTATGGGGCATGTTTCCAGGATCCGTTGAGGCACCACCTTTGTGGAGAGGGACCACAGTTGCTGTAGCCACTCTTTGGGTACATATCCTGTAGTAAGGCTGAGATTGGACAGAAGTTTTATGTTTGGGTTTAGCTCTTCTTGGAGTTCATGTAGGACAGCCGGGACACCATCTGGTCCCATTGATGCTGTGTTTTTGCTTTGAGAGGGGCTCTTACCTGAGCATCTGAGATGTCAGGGGCAGCACTCTGCTGGGATAGATATTTGCCCTTTGGTGAGAAGTTTGCTGAACCTGTCAGCTAGGATTTTGGCAATGTCTGTGGGTTCTGTATTTTTGTCATTTTGGACTAATTCTGAGCATATCTGGGAATTACCACCCAGGTTCCTAACATAACTAAAGAAAGCCTTGTGATTATCCTTAGTGTCCTGTGCAATTTTTCTCTCAAGCTGGCCTTAGATGATTTTATGAGTGCCCGTAGTTTTTGCTAATACTGATCAGAGATGCCTTCCCCTTTTTGGGAAATTTTTCTCTATCATTTAGTAGCTTCCTCCTTCTATTGTATAGTTTGTTTATGGCTGGGGTCCACCAGACAGGACGCCTGCCTTTGGAGGATGGTCTTGGTTTTATTTGGGATCACATGATCCATGCATTCCTGAAGGTGTTCATATAATGCTTATAAAGGATTCTGCGGTCTGGGCGATTTTCCACAGGCCGGGTCTTTGAAGGATTCCACCTTGGTTTTGAGTGAAATTTGCTTTAGAAGTTTTTCACTGTGGTTTTCTGGCAGGTGGGGTCGCATGTGAATATCCAGTGAGATTAGTTTATGGTCTGATCTTACCAGTGAGGGATACACTTCTGGTCCAGCATAGAGTCCCATGTTGGTGATGATCAGGTCCAGTATGTTTTCCTCTTGTGGGAGTGGTAACAAGTTGTTCCATAGCATTTGAGTTTATAAATTCTAGGAACCTTTGGGCTAGGTGTTGGAGCTAGAGTAATGCTCCCAGTCTATGTTTGGGTAGTTCAAGTCCAATATAATGGTGTGGGGAGAGACCTTCATTTTTTCCAGTGTTCTCAGGGGGGGGAAGGCTTGAGTTTGGGGTTCTGGGTTTG
>NW_025059163.1:0-8221 GCF_019279795.1 Protopterus annectens
ATGTGTCAATTATGAATAATAACATGCAAAACCACAAAAATAACTTTAATTAAATACGGCGTGACTTCGTCACAGGGGGCTGCAGGGGAACAGCTGAGCGGGTGAAGTCAAAAAGGGAAGAGGTGTGGTCAACCATAAAGGAGGGAAAGCTATACAAAAGCCACAAAAATAACTTTAATTAAATCGCTGCCTGGGTGGCAAAAAACCATCATTATGAAAGTCCAATCAGAGACAAAAATAAGTGTAAGAAGGAATAATAAAAATATTTCAATATGCATTGGCTGCGGCAACACTTAATATCTAGATGGAAACAAGGTTGTGAGGCATGAAAAAAATAAATTACTTTTTAAATACGTACTGGAATGCCAGTCAGAAGCACTCAACTCAAACCACTTCTCCTTGCACTGCAGTTCCTAGTACAACATATTCAGCTTTATTAAAGAGAGTACCAAGTAACATGCTGAAAGTAGAAATCTTATGTGATGCCCCACTTCCTTAAAAATGTTTCTTATCCAAAAAAGACCTGCTGCCTGACACCTTGTTTTCATGGAAAACATGATAAGTAAAAATGAAAAACAAAACAAAAGAAACAAGCTCAAGATACATTGCTTAAAAGGATTACTGTACAGGTTATGGATGACCACACATGATTGGCACTCTGTTTAGTTTGCAATTGGAAGTCTGAGATGACTGGAAGTCTCAACAAGTGCAATAGGCTTTTAAAATAATGAGAAGTCTGTCCTTTAATACCCAAAGGCTTATACATTATCTAGTCAAGTATTCTCTGCATGGCAGCAACAGAAAGGCTTTCAATGTTGGCAATTCTTTAACAGTATGCTTATTAAAGCTTACTTGCATTTCGATGTCAGACAAGCTTACCTTATGGTCATTAAAAAGCATTGCTACTTAAACACAGAGCAACAGGCACTTTTGAGTAATAAGCATAAATCAACAGTACAAAATGTGACAGAAACCAGACCATTCTGCAAAATCAGGACAGATGAAAAGCCGCACTGTAGTACTTATACAGTGTGTCCTCCCCATCAAGGTAGACAACCTCCTTGCCTTGCTTGGACACATCAGAGTCACTACATGGGAGTGGGGTGCAACAAGCATGTGTCACAATTTGAAATCTCTCTGGCTGACTGATGGCCCCTGACACATTTTGTCATACCTCTCAACCTCAAGGCAAGAAATCTGGACAAAGCCATACACAGAAGTGGGACAAAGGCCCAACAATAAGGACAATTTTAAATATTGCTCTAATAAGCTTAGAAAGATAATAGGAGAATAGGTCTTTGCATTAGTATATGAATTTTTTCTGAAGGTATAAAATCTGAAACTCAAATGTCTGTATTTTCTAACTTCAGTCTTTAGTGATTTGTGTCACTAATTTACACAAAAACACAATTTTATGAAAAATGGACCAAAAATGTGATGCAAAAATATAAAATAGACACACAATACAGCTGCTACCTGTCAAAGAAGGGACACTTTAATATTAGTAACCTTACTGCTACCTTGAGCAGCTGACAAAATAAAAGATCTACATGCATTTCAAGTAATCTATAACTTTGATTATTACAGTTATTTCTTAATTGTAAACCCTCCATGTTTTCTTCCAAAATTGCTATTTCGGAGGGATTATTAAGGGAAGAGCAACATTTGAGCCAAGTGGGGACAGTTGAGAGGTATGCCTAATTCTATAAAAGTAATTTATTTTGCATGTACCTCTCAACACAATTGTCTGCAATGTAAATCTGAACAAGGCCAAATATACTGGGGGCACATATAAACAGTACTAAAAATTTATCTTGTATGGGAATTGGAACCCAGTTGATAGAACAACTCTTACTTTTAACATGCATGTTTCTGAAAGTCATGAAGTCTGAAACTTGCTATTTGAAAGTGACTTCTGGCAAATCATTTAGGAATTAAAACTACAAATTTACTGAAACGCTTTAAAACCAAAAATAAGAAGCTTAAAATCTATTCATTTTGAAAATCTGGACAGTTGGGAGGTATAGTTCAGCTGGGCCCATATCTGAGTTGCTGCCCTTCAGCCTGACAAACAAATAATAATGGTTGAATGGGCCTCTGCAGCCATTTCCAATGAACCATTACTTGGCTATTTCACTCACATTTACCATAAACATGTGCATACTGCTTAACACTTCTATGATGAGTTGGATTCATTTGAAAGTTTTATTTTGTATTTTACAGCACAAACACTAAGTCATCTGTTAAACAAAACAATGCAGTCTACAATGAGAAACTTAGCATTAAAACTTCTCTGCCTTGAAACTCACATTCATTGAAACAGCATTGAAACCCACATTCAAAGAAAATACATTTTGCCAGTGGCAGACAAAGATTAATTTTGGGCTGTTTTTGAATCATAGGCCCCTTGCATATGAAACATACATGTGCTCTTTGATACACCTTCCTCATTGTACTAAAATTATATTCCTTGTACAATACAGTACACTTGTTAGAGGGTGTTTTAAATTTGTTTTGAACATTTTTCCAGTAAGCAATGAAACAAACCATATGCACCCATAATGGCAAAACTGCCCAGCTGAGAACATTTATCATAAAAAAGTCTACTCAGACTTCCACAGTCCACCATTATTAGTAAATATACACAATTCTACAGTCCACCATTATTAGTAAATATGCACAATTCCACAGTCCACCATTATTAGTAAATATGCACAATTCTACAGTCCACTATTATCAGTAAATATGCACAATTCTACAGTCCACCTTTATCAGTAAATATGCACAATTCTACAGTCCATTATCAGTAAATATGCACAATCTCTGAAGTAAGTCATCTAAATAATTCCACATTAAAGAAATCTGTAACTAATGAAGCGGCTGCTGCTAGCAATCACCTTTATATTTCATGGTTTCATCGAAAAATAAAGTGTCTGTTGCCCCTCAGGAATAAATTGCCTATATTACATTAAAAAAATGATAAACTAGTAATAATATTGCAAGAGGAAATGGGTGGCAAACTGATAACAAACTCATAGTTAGTATCTTCACCAAGGAGAACATTCTCAGTACGGCAGCATCCACCCCTTGTGGGAGTAGAACCCACAGCCTTCTGCATCAAAAGCAAGTACACAACCTGTTGTGCTATAGTATTGACTAGGCAAAGCACTAAACTTCTATTCCCCTGCAGCTCTCAGCTCCTTGTAAAATCTACTCAATACTCAACTGCATCTCAACTTTGCAGCTCAAGAAAACTGGAAAAAGCCAAAATGTATTGGGGGGGGGGTCAAAAGCCCAAAAAACAGGGACACATTAAACATTGCTTGTATAATCTTGGAAAGTTGCTAGAATAAAATGTTGTGTTGCCACCATATATTTTACTGCCAAGGTCCCTGAGCAAAAAACAGTCAGAGTAACATACCACTACGCCACATCAGCTGCTTTGTAAAAGAGAGGAAGACTGAAACTTAAATGGCTATCATTTAGTGAATTCAGTTCTCACCATAGCTGTCAACCTCTTAGTACAAAACACCTGGACAAACCCAGTAATGAGGGAATACAGCCCTCAAACATATTCAGTGAATTCAGTTCTTGCCATAGCTGTCAACCTTAGCACAAAAACCTGGACGAAGCCAATAATGGGGGAATACAGTCCCAAAAATAGGGACAAATTTAAAATATTCATCTTATAAACTTAGAAAATTGCTAGAAAAAAAGGTTGTGCTACTATGTATTCTGAAGAACATGAAGTTTGAAATTCAAATGCCGGTCAATTTTACTGCGGACAGAACAAAAACAATTTTCAGCAGAGACGCAGGGATTAATACTGCAGACACGTCTTTGTAAAATGGCAGGGCACCAGAGCAAATCCACACAAACACAGGGAGGAGATGCAGACAGAAGCCACCCCAACCAAGAATCAAACCAGAAAACCTATAGCTGTGAGGCAACAATACTACCACTGCACCATCAATTATGCAAGGAGTTAAACATTCAGAAACGTCTCACTGAGCCGCAGGTTCACCTAACCTGTAGCATCCTACAGTAGGCTTGTAAGCATGTCCACGAACAACCACTGGAGCCGCGGTTCACCTAACCTGTAGCATCCTACAGGCGGTAAGGTACAAGCATGTCTCACTGAGCCATAGTTCATTCAACCCAGCATCCCAGTAGGCGTAAGATGTACAAGCATGCCTCACTGGAGCCATGTCTATCTAACCTGTAGCATCTCATACAGTAGGCTTGTAAGCATGTCCACTTAATGTCTCACTGGAGCCGTGGTTCACTTCATCCTGTAGCATCCCACAGTAGGCTTGTAAGCATGTCCACCAATGTCTCACTGGAGCCGTGGTTCACTTAACCCAGCATCCTACAGTAGGCTTGTAAGCATGTACAAGCATGTCTCACTGGAGCCATGTCTATCTAACCTGTAGCATCCTACAGTAGGCTTGTAAGCATGTCCACGAATGTCTCACTGGAGCCGTGTCTACCTAACCTGTAGCATCCTACAGTAGGCTTGTAAGCATGTACAAGAATGTCTCACTGGAGCCGTGTCTACCTAACCTGTAGCATCCTACAGTAGGCTTGTAAGCATGTACAAGAATGTCTCACTGGAGCCATATCTGTGTGTGAAGTGGACTGTTGCTTCAATTGAGCCAGCAGAAGAAACTACCTAGTATTGCAGCAATAAAACATGGCCATAATTATTTTCACATACAGCACCCCACAACAAAACTAATTCTAAACTTATTGTCAATATCCAAAAAAAAGGGAAACACAATAATTGTTGTATAAAAAATACATAACTAATAAGCCACACTAAAACCTTCAACAATGGCCACATCTTCTCGGTTGAGCTCAAACCCAGCAAAGCAAAACGAACATGATCAACCTCCTAGAAAATAGGACTCCCACGCCATCAGTGAAAAAATAGCCAGTTAGCAATGGAGATAACATTTCTCTATTAACACAAACACACACCTAAATTACTGCACACTCAGAGTGCTGGAAAACTAGGAACCTGTGTAGAATTAAACCTATAATACAAAGCTTTACACTATATAAACAACGCAAGATGGAAACAAGTACATCAAATACATACTGTCCACTTAAATTTCTCGGTTATCTAACAGTGTAGTACTGTGGGGCGCACCGCGCAGGTTAGGCATGTGATCCATATTGATTGGCATGTCAGCTATTACATTTGAGTGACACTGAGTACTGCTTCAACACATGTAAACATGCTGTTCCACCTTTCCCGTTATGCCTGAATAACTAACCTGCTAAATGTTACACTCTGGGAATGTGTTTAAAGTTATTTAAAACACCTGAATAATGGGTAATTTTATAGTGTCACAACTACTTGCTACATAATAATGTGCTTTAGCACATGTAATACCTGAAGAATGGATAATTAACCACTAATTTTACAGTTGACAACTATTGCAACCATGAGATCAGCTGGAAAATAAAATAGTAACACATTGTTATAATAATCGCACTGGTAGTTTCAACCGTTAATTTTATGTGTTTGACTCTAATGTTATTTAGAAAACACCCGTTATTCGGCAATTATGAATGCACTTTGTGTTATGCTATCTGGCTTATATAAGACAGTACCAGGATGTGCACCAGGAAGAACTGGGTGTCCATAATCATGCCAAATAACGCTGCTTGTATGAACTGCATTTGATTTTATGCTCAATGGACTTGGTTCTGTGATTTATTGTTTTGTCCGTGTTTGTATTTGCTTTTTTACCATTTTCTATGCCTTTTTAAGTATACATGTAGGTATTTGTTTTACCATTATCTGGCCTTTTGAACTAAATGTAGGTATTTTTCTTTAAATAAACTTGGTTGTGGCATTAAAAATCTGTCCGGTGTTTGAATTTCAAGTCTCTGCTTTTTTTTGGTTTAATGTTTACTATGTGAAATTGACCGATCGCAATCAAAGGCTTTTTATTACTTTGTTTTTGTGTTTTATACATTTCAATGCCAATAAAATGCTTTTTACTGCTTTGTTTTATTAATCCGTGTGTTTAAGTTACGCTGACAGCCGATTACTAATAACATAGCTTGCAAGTACAGGGCGTTAGGCAGGGGGTTTCATACGTGCATTTTGCAAGGTACTACACTGTTAGATAACCAATTTATCCAGTAATGAAAGCAAAACACAAGAGATTGCATCAATAACATACAGTCTAAATTAGAATATCCCAAACATAAAAATGTTCACTTACCTAGAATGTCCAAGTGTCTAGTCTAAACGAGTCCCATTAATTCTTTGAGCAACCATCTTCTACAATGTTGACTGCTTCTCCAGATGGCTTGCACAGACTCTACAGAACAGCTTAACCAGCAGAATATTGCCATTATCTGTAAAACTTACTTCAAAATTCAAGTCACCTATAGCAAATCATGACAGTCATTTATAATCCCAGTGTCACCAGCAACAAAAAGTAAAATTGTTAAAAAACAGTATTAATTTAATAAAAAAAGACTGAAATAATCTCTTGCCCAACCTTCCCTTATGACTGTGACTTCCACAACTAAGTAGAATTCTGTAGAAAGTGACACACATATTATTTCATAAAACAGCATACCTACTCACAAACAATTAAGCCAAGTCTTGTCTCTCCATATGAAGCACCTAGACAATATCTGACTTTACTACTTTGTAATGAATACATGAATAGATAACACTGGTTAACACATTCAGATAAATACATATATTCAATTGCAAAAGACATTTTAACAGCTTAGCATTTAAATGTCTCATCCAATGAAATTAAAGTCAATACCAAGCCAGAAACCTATGCACTTAGCACCTCATCAAGTTGAATATGACAATTTTCACCTCTGCTGGCACCCATTGTTTAATCCAGTATGTGCAAGATCAAAAAAACTTAAAAAGCCAAGGATGACTGTAGCAATTATAGAATAATTAACATGCAAAACCAATTGACTCAGGTTTCTCTCACCACAAACTGAAAATTATGTAGCTATTATTATATATTGAGTCAATGTTTTTTAGTTAATTCAACAAAGTTCAAGAAGCTGAATTTTCAGTGGAGATTGATATCTGCAGAAAATGATAATAAAGTTATGCATACATTTGTAAGAGCCCTATTTATAGGCTTGTAACACAGTTGAATAGATGAAAAATAGTTCAGTGAGTTCAGGAAACATGCAACCCTTGGGCAGCTGATCTTTGTGGTTCCCCTGACTTTCATTGAACTTATTTTTAGAAAAGTTGAGAAACAAAGGTTGGCATGAGAGGAAACATATTTATTTTAATGATGTGCTTCCCCTGGAAGAAGCAAAACCTCTAAATGTATGAGATGGGTTAAGTCTGAAAACATGAAACACAAAAGTGAAAAGTACATTTACAATTATTTTGACTTGTGTACCTTTTTGTTGTAGTCATGTAAAGATGTTATGGTCTTGCAATGCACTCACCATGCACACACACCGTCGGCAAAATGTCACACATACCTTGCATGTCTTCCCATATTACCTCGTAAAGATCTCAGCTTCAGTGCAGACAAGGCTCCTTTCTCCACTCTCCACATACCGTAAATCTATCCTGTCATCCAACAGTCACCAGGAAAGCAGGCTCAAGTATGTTATGCCCACTAAACTCTAAGCCTACAGAAGGCTGTAACTTAGTCGTATGTCATAGGTTCATAGAAGATGAAAATCAATTGAGCTACAAGGATGTTTGAGGTTTGCCAGTCCTCCCTTTTCAAGGGCCAGGCCTGATGAATTTATGAATACCCAACTAGTTATCCTTTTTAAAGACAGAAAGTGTGTCACACTGTTAAAATGGGAGAGTTAGTTTGTTCTAGAGAGGTGGGTAATCACTGTGTTGTAAATCTATACCTCCATCATGTGCATTTATTTGTGGGAGTGGATGTATATCTGTGGTCCTAATATTATCTGAGCTATTTGGTTTATGGATGTATAACAGTTTTTAGATTACTGGATCCACTGTAACCAGCAAAGCCTCCTTATGTCACAGTAGTAACACATGATAACCCTGTCCATAATGCTAGCCTGCGTCTTAAACAAAAAATAAAAAGCTGTTGCCATAGCACTACCACTACAGAAGCAGGAGGAAGGGAGGACTGACACTGGAAAACACAATGCCAGTGAACTCAATGTATGGACAGGTGAGTGCTTTCGCATCTTGGGCGGTGCTTCATTGTTTGCATGTAGCACA
>NW_025059164.1:0-5142 GCF_019279795.1 Protopterus annectens
CCCCCCCCCTTTTTTAGGGGGTGAAAATTGGGGGCGGGTTTTAACAGTGGCCGGGTGTGTGAACACCTGGGACTGCTGGCGATGTTTGTGCCATGGGTAATGTTCCCAGGCTATGTATGGGTGGTTCATGTCACCCAAGGTGCTGTTGTGAGAGCATGCCCACTCACCAGTGTCCTCAGGACATCTGTGAAGGTATCCTGTGTTTGGAAGGGTTGTCTGTAGCATGCAACAAACTGTAGGCCAGTCCTACACATGGTTAATTGCACCTAGATTTTCCCCCACCCCGTCTGTGGCATGGCGGGTTGCTGTTGTGTGGCTGGACACACAGGCGGCCCCATTCCGCCACCCATGCCCCCTTTATGTGTCTGCTCTGTGCCGACTCTAAGTGTCTGACGATGCCCACTAGGCTGCTGTGTACATAGACACACCGCACAGTGCACACCGCCCCCGTCTGCACTTATACCCGGGTGCATGCCTGTACCCCCTAAAGCGGCCACGTCTGTGGCATGGCCAGGTTTCTGTTGTGTGGCTGGACACACCACGGTCCACATTCCGCCCCCCATGCCCGCACCATGTGTATGCATGTCTGCCCTGTGCGAGTCTAAGTCTCTGAGGATGCCCAGTATGCAGTGATGTACTGACGAGTAGTTACTTGTTATTCCCCACTGCAGCACTAACGTGTTGGGGTCGGCAGGGGTGGTAACAGACTGGGGATCGCCCCTGTCCGAACTCGATCGGGGCATTGCCTCTGCTAATGATACCACTCACGTTGGGGTATGCCTCCTGACAGCCCTCTGCTCACTAAACTCGGAGCGTTCTGTAAATGCTTCATACTGTAGTGTGTTCATGTAGATACGCGTAGGTTCGACCCCCCTCCCTTCCCTCTGTGTGTGTCTCTCTGTGTGTGTGTGTCTCCAGCTGCCTCTGCGTCTGATCATGCTTTTAGACTCCAAGACATCCTTGGGTTTGCCAACTATTGTCTTCGGGGTCCCGCCTACAAGTATGCCTGTGACAGCTCTGTTTAGTAAACTCGGTAGCGTTCTGTAAATGCTTCATACTTGTGTGTTCATGTAGATAGTGGGGGTTTGTCCCCCTCCCTTCCGTGTGTGTGTGTTCTGTGTGTGTGTGTTTCCAGCTGCCTCTGCGATATCTTTTAGAAAAACTCCTTGGCTATTGCCAACTATTGTCTTCGGTGGCGCCAGCCCTATGCCTGTGACAGCTCTGTTTAGTAAACTCGGGAGCGTTCTGTAAATGCTTCATACTGTAGTGTGTTCATGTAGATAGGCGTGGTTCATCCCCGTCCCTTCCGTGTGTGTGTGTCTCTGTGTGTGTGTGTTTCCAGCTGCCTCTGCGACTGATTATGCTTTTAGACGCTCCAAAACCTTGGCTATTTCCAACTATTGTCTTGGGGGCTCAGCAGCCTACAAGTATGCCTGTGACAGCGCTCTGTTTAGTAAACTCGGTAGCGCGTTCTGTAAATGCTTCATACTGTAGTGTGTTCATGTAGATAGGCGTAGGTTCGTCCCCCGTCCCTTCCGTGTGTGTGTGTCTCTGTGTGTGTGTGTTTCCAGCTGCCTCTGCGACTGATTATGCTTTTAGACGCTCCGCAACACATGCCTTGGCTATTGCCAAGTATTGTCTTGCGGGTGACGTCAGCAGCCTACAAGTATGCCTGTGACAGCGCTCTGTTTAGTAAACTCGGTAGCGCGTTCTGTAAATGCTTCATACAGTAGTGTGTTCATGTAGATAGGCGTAGGTTCGTCCCCCGTCCCTTCCGTGTGTGTGTGTCTGTGTGTGTGTGTGTGTGTTTCCAGCTGCCTCTGCGACTGATTATGCTTTTAGACGCTCCGCAACACATGCCTTGGCTATTGCCAACTATTGTCTTGCGGGTGACGTCAGCAGCCTACAAGTATGCCTGTGACAGCGCTCTGTTTAGTAAACTCGGAAGGGGGTTCTGTAAATGCTTGATACACTTCTGTGTTCATGTCGATAGGTAGGTTCGTCCCCGTCCCTTCCGTGTTGTCTCTGTGTGTGTGTGTGTGTTTCCAGCTGCGTCTGCGACTGATTATGCTTTTAGACCCCACACATGCCTTGGCTATTGCCAAGTATTGTCTTCGGTGGCGTCAGCAGCCTAAAAGTATGCCTGTGACAGCACTCTGTTTAGTAAACTCGGTGGCGTCTGTAAATGCTTCATACAGTAGTGTGTTCATGTAGATAGGCGTAGGTTCACCCCCGATCCCTTGCGTGTGTGTGTTTTCTGTGTGTGTGTGTGTGTGTTTCCAGCTGCCTCTGGGATTATGTTTTTGGGCCCTCCGCAACACATGCCTTGGCTATTGCCAACTATTGTCTTGCGGGTGGCGTCAAGCCTACAAGTATGCCTGTGACACCCTCTGTTTAGTAAACTTCGGTGAGCGTTCTGTAAATGCTTCATACAGTAGTGTGTTCATGTAGATAGGTTGTCCCGTCCTTCCGTGTGTGTTTTCTGTGTGTGTGTGTGTGTGTTTCCAGCTGCCTCTGCGACTGATTATGCTTTTAGCGCTCCATCACATGCCGGTGCCAAGTATTGTCTTCGGTGGCGTCAGCAGCCTACAAGTATGCCTGTGACAGCTCTGTTTAGTAAATTTCGGTGCGCATTCTGTAAATCCTTCATACTGTAGTGTGTTCATGTAGATAGGCGTTTGTTCATGTCCCGTCCCTTGTGTGTCTGTGTCTGTGTGTGTGTGTGTGTGTTTCCAGCTGCCTCTGCGACTGATTATGCTTTTAGACGTCCCCATCACATGCCTTGGCTATTGCCAACTATTGTCTTGGTGGCGTCAGCAGCCTACAAGTATGCCTCTGACACCCCGCCAGTAACTCGGTAGCGTGTTCTGTGAATGCTTCATACTGTACTGAGTTCATGTAAATAGGCGTAGATTCATCTCCCGTCCCTTCCTTCGCAAATACAACTGAATAAGCAAATCCTTAAAGTGTTCACAATCAACAGTGTGATATTTAAAATCATGTTAAGACTCACATTGTTGATTGTGAACTTTCCTAGCATAGCTGTTTTCTGCACCGTTGTGGAAACAAGGGTTATGTTGTAATGAACTGTTTAAATGTTACGAAGACTTGTGTTGTGTCGAACTACGGGGACTATTCCTGCTGCAGGTTGCTGGTTTGTTGGTGTTTCATAGTACAATGTCATGTAATACGTGTGTTCATAGTATGCTTTCTGTGATGTTGACATGTGTGTGTTTCGTTAGCAGTCGCTCTGCTTTCTATGCTGTGGCTACATCTCCATTGTCGCGACAGTGACAAATGGAAGTGTAAGGGTGGACATTTAAAGCCTGGATACTTCCATGTTATGTGTAAGTCTCACGCCAACGGGTGATGCGCATACATGTCTATGAAGTACCTTTGGATACCATATGACTTTGTCGTGGGCAAATGTTTAAGTTGACTGTTCCATCTACCTATTTTGGCATGGTTTGTGGCCATAGGGTGCCAGCAAGTCTTCCCTGTTCATTGGGTGTTTGCCATGGTCTATTGACATCACTCATATTAATTCACCAAGGATGTCTTTCATTGTTGGCAGCCCTAGTTTGACCATTTTGTCATTCCCAGCAGGCGTGGAGATTGTGCCATTGGTATGTTTCACAGGTGACCCATCTGTTCCACTGTATGGGCGTGTGATCCCCATAGATGTGCTGGCAGATTGAGTGCTGTTTCGCGGTATCTGCCCAGCGGTCTGGCTTTGAATGGGTGTCTACTGTAGACCCCATCTGTATTCCCTGGGTTATGCCTTGCAACAGCTGTGGGGTTCCCCAGGTTTGCAGCTATGGGTGCCATCTTGGCGTCGTTTGTCCATCCATGGGAACTGCCTACTGGACACTAGTACGGGTTGTCAACATTTCCCGCTGCATTCTCCATTCCGGGGGATGATCGGTATTAGTATTGCGAAGCTTTTGCCGCCACGTCCGCACCCGGGGCAAAGAATCATCTGCCAATCCACACCGACACCCATTTTGCATACCCAGATCCCATGTCTGCAACCCTCGACAGTACCCTTGCACACCCTTCATGTGTGCGGAATGGGATGTGAACATGTCTATGGAGCGCAGCCTGGGGAGTCCTATTCATATGTCCTGCATTTCATGGGCGGCTGTCATCACCCTTGAAGACGCTTTGGTGCATATATCTTCCTGTGCCCTAGTCACGGCTGTCACCTCTTGGTTCACACTATTTACACTTAAAGGGTAATATTTGGGTCCTGCAATGGACACCGATGTGCATATGTAAAGTTTAGAACATGTTGGACTGTGTCCATTCGGCCAGTGGGTTTGACTGCCGCCGTATGTTCCCAAGTCCCGGATGTCTGTCCGCCTACCCATATTATGTAGTGCTACGGAACCCGTGTCCTTCCACAATTTACCCATATAGTGTTACTGTAGTACTGCAGGTTGGCAACTGCTTTAGATGATCCTCAGAGGTACCATTGTGAACTATCCGCCACTGTATTGTCAATATAACACAGCCACAACATGTATACCGTATTTATTCATTGAAGGATGTTCATTATATGCGGGAACGCCAGTGTTGAAACATCCTATGACCTTCCTAGTTGAAGTTGTTAGTGTGCCATTACTATGTGTCCCACAGGTCGCCCATTTGTTCCGCAGTATGGCAGGTGATCCCATGTTGTTGCTGGCAGATGACTGGTGTGTGGGGGTATTCCTGCGGGCTGGCTGTGTATGGGAGTGTCTACTGTAATCCCCATCAGTATTTCCTGTGTTATGCCTCACTGCAGCTGTATAATTCCATCAGGTTTTTCCAGTTATGGGGTTTCCCTCTTGGTCGCGTCTCCATCCATGGGAATTGCCTACTGGACACTGATATAGGGCTGGCACATTTCACACCATTTACCATGGTGGATGTTTGCATCATTACTGGTGGTAAGGCACGTGCTATCATCCCTCCATGGGCGGGACAAGATCTGCCAAACAACACCCAGCACCCATTTGCATACCCAGACTCCCTTGACTGCAACATCGACTGTACCATTACACATCCTTCATTTTGCGGGACTGTGATGTGGGCTGTTCTATGGACCCGGACCTGGGTATTTCTCTGCATCTGTCTGCATTACATGGGGAAAAAAGCTAT
>NW_025059165.1:0-5165 GCF_019279795.1 Protopterus annectens
GTTAAGTTCCCTTCTGTTGCCAAAACTTCTTTGAGAGGTAGGCCAAGTTCAGCTTCAGGGGGGGCTTCTCCTAGCATTTCGGGTTCTGTACCTAAGAAACATATGCTTAAAATGGCAGAAGATTTGATTACTATGATTAGAGGTTCTATGTCCCCTCCTGATAAGAGGCCTAGGGTGGAACCTGAGTTTGATAGTTTTGAACAGTGTTCAGAGGCTTCTGAGTCTTCTGAAGATTTGCAGGAGTATCCTCCTTATTCTGATTCTGATGTGGATGATTCCACTCCTACAGCTTCTCCTCCTGAGGATTTCTCATTTTCAGAGACTCTGCATTCCATGAGGGAGCACTTTAAATGGGAAGGCCAGGATTACTCTGATTCCAGGAAAAGGCTTAGGGAATTCTTGTTATTACCCCAGCATAGGCCCTTAGCTATACCTCCTGTGTTGAATGTGGTGGAAGATTTTTTTGCAGAGGCTTCCCTGAACCCTGATTCTTTGCCTCCTGCTCCTGTTAAACCTGATAGGTACTATAGGGTGCCTGAAGCTCATAAGTATTTTTTTTAAGAGTCCTAGGGCGGACCCAGAAACTGTTTCTCAAGGGCCTAAAGGTGTTAAGGCCTCTGTGGTTAAAAAATCCTGTTCCCACTGATAAAGAGGCAAGGGCTTTGGATAGGTGGGGAAAGAAAGTGTGTACTTCTTCCACTCTAGCCATGAGAGCGTTGAATTGTCAGTTTCACATGCTAAAATATCAAAATTATCTCCTTTCACAATTGAAATCTAAGGTGGATGCTTTGGCGGAAGGTATTGAGTGTAAAGAGTTGCTGGATTTAGTTCATGTGTCTGAACAAGTGGGTAAGCATTCTTTGCAATGTGGTTTTGATGCTGTACAGGCCTCCTCGAGGGTGGCTGCCACTAGTTCTGTTCTTGAGGCATGCCTGGTTGAGGGATCAGAATTTAGCTGAGCATGTTAAGACAAGGATTTTGGATGCTCCTTTACAGTCTGATGTGTTGTTTGGTTCGCCTGTGGAAGCAGTTTTAAAGAAAATGGAGGACAAAGCTAAGTCTATGCAAACTGTTAAAGATTTTTGCAGGTGCAGCCACCAGTTTAGTAGAAATTGGCCTGCTAAGGGGTGGACATATCCTGCTTATGATTCCCAGTCTAGGGGTAGGTCTAGGCGGTTTGGGGCAGAGCTCAAGGTTCTTTTTGGCCTAGAACAGGAGTTCACCTGCTCAGACTTCTGGTGAGGGCAGGGGTCAGTCCTTTCTAAACAGACCCAATGACCTGCCTTTTCAGCTGCCAGTAGATTCTCGCCCGGCAGCTCCTTTGGGAGGAAGACTGTCTCTTTTCAAAGAAAATTGGGATTTAATTACTCCCAAAACAGATGGGTGTTGGGTATCCTTCACCACGGTTACAGGTTTTATTTCCATACAATGCCCCTTTCAAAGGCATGCCAGACGTTCCTCCTCCACAAAGAAAAGAGGCTCACAAGCAAATTTCTCAGTTACTCCAGATAGGGGCCATTCAGCCAGTCCCTGTATCAGAAAGGGGCCTAGGATTTTATTCTCGCCTGTTCCTAGTACCAAAGAAGGGGAACACGTGGAGACCAATTTTGGATTTATCTATCCTCAACACTTATCTGGACATTCCCAAGTTCAAGATGTTGGGCGTTACAACAGCTTTTACCTCTGCTGGGCAAAGATCACTGGATGGTAACTTTAGATCTCAAGGAAGCTTACCTTCATGTGCCTATAAGGCTAAGTTGCAGGAAGTATCTGGGGTTTTCGAGCTGGAAATTCTCATTATCAGTTCTCTGCATTGCCCTTTGGCTTATCTACTGCCCCAGAGTATTCACAAAGGTTCTGGCTCCAGTGATAGCTTACTTCAGGCTACAAGGAATTCAAATCTATCCTTATTTGGGGCGACTGCCTGATTCTGGCTCAAGAAAAGGAAGACCTTCTACAGCATCTGGAATATGTTATAGCAGTGCTAAGATGCCTAGGGTATTCTGTGAACGAAATAAAGTCCAGTCTAGTACCCTCTCATGACATGTGCTTTCTGGGTGTGAGACTGAATACAGCAGCCCAGATGGCCTTTTTAACCCCGGACAAACAAAAGAGTCTATCACTTTACTTCCATCAACTATCTCATCAGTCCGTGCTGACTGCAAGGACAGTCCTTCAAGCATTAGGGTTCATGGCATCTTGTATTCTGGTGCTTCCCAATGCCAAACTGCATATGAGGAAGCTACAATGGTATCTCAAAAATGTATGGACACAGCACTGCCAGGATTTGGACACTGTCATTCAAATAATACCTTGCCTTCAAAAAGAATTTTTGTGGTGGGCTCAGGAATGTCACCTAAACAAGGGACTCTCTGTGACCCGGCCAGAGGCGAGTCAGATTTTAACGACAGATGCCTCGGGCATTGCTTGGGGAGCTCATCTAAATGGAAAGTGGATACAAGACAAGTGGCCTGCCAGACTACAGCATCTACATATCAACATGAAGGAGATGTTAGCAGTCCAGTTTGCATTAATGGCTTTCAAGGAGTTACTTCTTCCAGGGCAGGTGTTGATTCTAACAGACAACACAACTGTCATGTGGTACATCAACAAGCAAGGGGAACACATTCTTATCCTCTATGCAGGCAAGCAATGATTTTATGGGAGACTGCGCTAAACTTGCAACTAACTCTTCAGGCAAGGTTTCTGCCAGGAGCACAGAACTCCTTAGCAGATGTGTTAAGCAGACAAATCATGGATCCCCACAGTGGAAACTGGATCTTCATGTATTTCAGAAATTGACAGTGTCATGGGGAACTCCAGACATAGATCTGTTCGCTTCTCCACTAAACCACCAGCTGCCAAAGTTTTGCACAAAGGGGGTTTTATCACACAGCTTGGAAAGTGGATGCTCTTTCTTTCAGTTGGAAAAACCTTCATGTGTATGCCTTTCCACCTCTGCCTCTTCTTCCAAAGGTGCTATTAAAAGTCAGACAAGACAAGCCAAGGATGATTTTGATAGCTCCAGATTGGCCTCGGCAACACTGGTACCCACTACTAAGGAGTCTGGTAAGGAAGCCTCCATGGCCTTTACCTTTGATTCCTCATCTGTTATCTCAGAAGGACGGTCATCTGCTCAATGCCAAGCTTCACTCTCTTCATCTAACAGCCTGGCATATTCTGTGTTGAAACAGCAGGTCTCAACTTCCTCAACAAGTTTTAAATGTGATTATGGAAGCTAGAAGACCTAGTACAAGGAAAGTGTACGCAGAAAAATGGAAGAGATTTTTATTTTGGAGTACAGCAAAGAATTTGGAGGTTTCTGAGCCTAATTTGAGTGTGGCTCTTCAATATCTTACTGAGTTATTGGACAAAGGTTTGTCCTTCTCTTCCATTAAGATTCATGCTGCAGCAATTTCAGCTCACTATGATTGTGACCCACCATTGTTTTCCCATCCTTTGTTCAAGCACTTTCTTAGAGGGGCAAAGAATATAAGACCCCCACGTAGAGCTCCTACTCCTGCTTGGGATCTCAATTTTGTGTTGGAAAAACTTACTCTACAACCTTTTGAGCCTGCGGCTACTGCTGAATTGAAATACTTGTCATGGAAGACTGCTTTTCTGTTGGCTATTACTTCTGCAAGAAGGGTGTCTGAGTTGCAGGCCCTTATGGCAGTTGAGCCCTTTTTGATTTTCCATAAGGATAGGGTATCATTACGTACTAATCCTTCCTTTATGCCTAAGGTGGTTTCTAGTGTGGCTTTAAACCAAACTATTCATTTGCCTACTTTTTATGCAGACCCCCAAAATAAAGGGGAAAAGATTTTGCACACTTTAGATGTACACAGGCAATTGCGTTATTATTTAAGCAGGACTAAGGATTTTAGGCAGTCTCAGCAGTTGTTTGTTTCTTTTGCTTTGAGTTCTCAGGGCAAGCCTGTGTCAAAACAAACTATTTCTAAGTGGATTGGGTTTTGCATTGCATTTTGTTATTCCCATCATGGCAAGGAGATTCCAGCTGGGATTAGGCCTCATTCCACTAGGGCTACTGCCACTTCAACAGCATTTCTAAGGGGGGGTGGCAACTAAGGATATTTTGGAGGCAGCTACTTGGAGTTCAGTGCATACTTTCTCTAAGCATTATCACCTTCCTATCTACTCTAAGTCTAGGGCTGGTTTTGCCACAGCTGTTTTGCAAGGCATGTTGTCAGCTCCTGCTTCTTTATGATTTGCCAGCCTCCCTTACCTCTGCTTTGGGATTCTACCCAATAAGTAGGACTGCAGCAATGTGGAATGAAGAACATAGTACAGTTTTGTACCTACCATAAATGTAGATGTTAGGATCCACATTGCTGCAGTCCAAACCCTCCCTCCTTCCCCTCTGTGTTTAGGGGTGGTTGTGTAGGTGAGGTTATATGTTGATGTTTTTGTATATATTTTTGTATATATTGTACATATTTGGTGCAGGTATTTTGGCCTTGTCTTTTTAGGGTCTTCTGACATCTGGGGCAAGAAAAGACTGAGGATATGACGTCGGTCATGCGCATTAGTACCCTGGCGTACTGACGTCAGTCCAATGCGCGGTGACCGACGTCAGCCATATACTCTGGTATTCGGGCCGACTGGACAGCGGACTACCCAATAGTAAGGACTGCAGCAATGTGGATCCTCGAACATCTACATTTATGGTAGGTACAAAACTGTACTTTTCCTGTACATGAATTTTATTCCCTGTAACCCGTTTAAAAGTTTGTGGCCTAGCTTCTAATTGGCACTCTACAGTTATGTTGTACTGGTCCTCTATAAACTCCATTGGCTGCCTGATGATCATGTCTGTAAACACTTTTGCCATTATTTTACTATCTCCATAGGAATCCTCCCATTTTGAAGAGCTGCTGGTGCACTACTGTTCTGATAGTTTCCTCTGTTCTGCTTCTTAAGGGGTGCCAATGTTATTGTGGGTGTACCTTGTATCCCCTGGGACGCATTCTTTTAAATGTCAGGTTTCATACCTTTGGAACCTTCAACCTGGATGCCTGAAATGTCTGTTAGCTAAAGTAAGAGGATATATTTAACTGGTTTAAAGGTTTTTTTTTCCCCTTTTGGATGCAGGCATCTGACTCAGTCTGCTGAAAGGACTCCCTTTTTGTGGAGAGCCCCAAAAA
>NW_025059166.1:0-6950 GCF_019279795.1 Protopterus annectens
GACCAAGTTAGTGACACCTCCTACACTGATTCAATGCTACCTTCCCTGGCTCTCCCTCTGTAATGTGTCTTCATTAATATGTATGACACTCTACTGAGGGGTATCCGCATACACAGACATGGTAACATCCATGTAGGCTCTACACTATTCCTACATCGATGTTATTAAATCTTGCAGATACTTTTGAAGTGTGTCTTTGAAGATTTTAATTTCTTTTTTAGGTCTTTAATGTCAGTAGACACCTAGTTCTAGGTCGCAGGTCCCAGTCTAGAAAAGGATCTCACCTTCAGCTTTTTTACATGGAGGGTGTAGCAGAGATATACTGTTGTCATGCATCCTGAATTCATAAGAGTTGCTTTATAATGGTAGTTTCTCCCTTACTATGGTGTAGGGACTGTACATCAGAAAGATGTAAAAATAGATAACTTATAAGAAAAGTAGCACTGTAGGGGCAATGAAAGCCATTTGGAATGTCTGATAATGGAATGAATCTGCATATTTTATTTCCAACAGTCCATTTTCTGTGAGCATTGTGGGCTGAATTCTTAACAATAAAAGGAAGGTCATATTCCAATTTGAGTATACACTATTATTGACAAAAGCTCAGGGAATTATAGGTGAGAGAAAGTGATTGATTTTGTCACATAATTCAAATTGGGTGTGGACTTTATTTGTTACAGTATCTGAATATGTGGTAAATTAGTGACTAAGTTAAATGCCTGTTGAGAATAATTTACTTGGTGTCATACAGTGGAAATATTACTTGTAAATTAAAAATAGATTTAAGTGAGGGGACAACCTCTTATGCCCTCCCAATTTTTTTCCTTTCTTTCCTAACTGCCTAATGATATAACCCCAGCAATTTCAGTGAACACTCTCCAATAACTCACCAGCCTGAACATAAACCCCTACGTCACAAGATGGGTTGCCAACTGGCTTACAGACAGAACTAACACGGTAAGAATAGCGGGCTCCAGGTCTGACTCTAAACCAGTCACAAGTGGTGTCCCGCAAGGCTCAGTTCTGGGACCCCTACTGTTCGGCATATATTTCTCAGAAGTACAGGCAAACACAGGAGGACTATGGCTAACCAAGTTCGCCGATGACTGAAAACTGGGAGCCATAATTGACTCTCCGGCTGACACGGACATCCTCCAAAAAGGCCTTACTAAGACAAACACCTGGTGTCAAAGTCATGGCCTCAAGCTAAATGCCAAAAAATGCATAGTCATCCTGTTTGGGAAAAACAAAACACCCACAAATTACCACATAGGCGGCAGCTCCCTTAATACAGAAGAAGTAATAAGAGATCTGGGGACCCAGGTAGATAGTAATCTCTCCTTGGACAATCATATTGCCAAAGTAGTTAGGAAATCCTTCTATGTGGCCCATCTAATTACTAAGGGGTTCGCATCTAGAAATAAAGAGGTTATAGTGCCCCTCTACTCGACACTCATCAGACCCACCATAGAGTACAATGCCCCATTTGGGATGTACCTCACAAGACACTTCCAACAGCTTGAAAGACCACAAAAGCACCTCACGATGAGGATTACTGGCTTCAAACATATGTCCTATGCAGCCTGACTGAAAAAACTCCGGCTGTACTCAGTGGCATATCACTTACTCAGAGGTGATCTCTGCCTGACTTACAAAGTCATGTCCAACTCAGAATTGATGGGCATGCTCCACCTAAAGAAATCCAAGTCACTGTGAGCCACGCACTCTAGTGAGCTAAACCTCACCACAACAATAAATAGAACAAGCTGGAGGGATAGATTCCTGTCACAGAGACTCCCCCTTGCTTTGGAACAAAATTCTAACTACATTAGGCAGAGCCCCTCACTAACACTCTTCAAGAGAAGCCTTGATGAGTGGATGGGTAACAGAAAGTACACCCCTAGGATTACTTCATTGGCTTTGCTTGACAGAGGCTCAGTTAATTAATCAATGGGCGGCGGGCGGCTTTCTGCCGACACATTCTGGCTAGGCTTATAAATGCCCTCGGGCAGATAGCCTAGTACCTACCTATGAACCTAATATCCCCCCTCACCAAATCCAACATTCCTTATACTCTTATACTCCCATTCCACAGCAGCATCCTTCTTTCTATCAATCCATTTTTTTCTATTCACTTCCCTCTGACAACCACATATTCATTATCACATGCCCATCATTATTACCCAGAGGTTTATTGTGTGCTACTGGATTAGTACTTAGACCTCTTTAGAAATTTTAGATCAACACTGAGGTGTAGCAGTTACAAATCAAGGTAGACAATCTACACATGATACATCTTTCAATGAGTAGTCTTTAATAACTGGGCCTCTAGAAGAATAACAAGTGACCAGATCACATTATACTTTTAGGCAATTGATAAACACTGATACATAGTTCCTCTCTCTCTCTCCCTCTCTCTCTCTCTCTGTCTATCTATATTGCATATAGGTGAATGGCTAGAGTTGTAAGAAAGTGTATGCTGCTCATTATATTTACTTCTTTAGCTTTTTGCCTGGTAGTTTATATACATTAAGGCATAGATGCCCATTCCAGGGATTCTTCACTATGTCGTACTTAGGTATGAGTTACAGTGCTTCTACAAATTTGTAACAACCCTAACTCTTAATGTCAATAGTACACATAACCCAGTAAATGGATATGATGACTTCAAGCAATAACAACTATTTTACTGTATTTAGCTTTCTAACAAATTACATTAAAAAGACATGTTTCCATTCAGGTGCTTGGGGTAAGTTATTGTTGCTTTTATTAGCTTCAACATGCATTGCTCAATGCTTTATTTTCTCATGTTTGTTCACTCGATACATGTTGTAGCAATGCTTGAAGAATGTTATTTTTAATATATTTTTGTTGTTCTGATACTGTGGCTTATCTCAGGAAAAAGAGTATTTTTTAACTATGCTCCACTTATTTCTCTGTTTCCAAGTTACAGTAAAATTGTAGGGAGAATAACCAATTGCGGTGGATGTGGATGGTAAAACCCCATACACAATCCTAAAATACAGAGTTATACATGCTGTATATGGGATAATGCCAGTAGCAATAAATAAACATGAGATAGTTTTGTATACATTAATCCCTCTTTGCTTTTTTGGTAATGGGACTTTGAAAAATGCTTAAACCCATTTTAGGGAAACTGGTTTATATAATTTTATGGATGGTTATAACAGTATAAGATTTTAATTGCCTGACTGGTACTTGGGACTCTATTGCACAACAGCAATAGCAAAATACCTTAACACATGGTTTGCCCAGCTCCCTCTACTGTGGCAAGGACTTTTTCAGCCCCTGGAAAAAATATAGTTAGATGGATAGATAGATAGATAGATAGATAGATAGATAGATAGATAGATAGATAGATAGATAGATAGATAAGCAGATAGATAGGAGATCTATACATTTTTTACATTCAGTACTGTCTGATTTAAAAAAAAAAGAGCAAAAAGAATTCAGCACCCTGAGTATAAGTAGCAAACAAAAAGTTTATTGTGAACCAAACCGGTTTCAGCAACTAGCTTTCTTCAGTGGCTGATTTAACAACATCACAATGAGTCATATATATAGGAAATACAAACTAGGTGACCTGACATCACTTACTGTATTCTCAAAATATAGCCACAAAAAATGAACAATGAATTAATATTTGACAGTAAAAATAAAATATTGGTTGTGTTTGGAAAATTATATAATTTAAATACAACCATCCATGAAAAAATAATATAAAATACCATATGAATGCTGGTAAATGTAATAGCAAGCATTCAAAAGATTATAATAGACCAAAAAATGGCCAAAAAATTTATAAACACAGAATCAATATTGATATAATATACTAAATGACATTAAATGAATCATTATAGTTTATCATTGAGACCAGGTGGGAATAAGCCACCTAATTTCACTATCCATTTGGTCTCTTTGTTATCCAATATTTTGTGATTCCTGTTTTATACATTCTGTTGCCAACAATTCTGTCAATACAAACAAAGGAGAAATGGGCCATTTTGTGTATAGTAGAATGCTTAAATAATGCATTAGTTTGCCTGGCATTTCTAATATCCCCCAAATGTTCAGAAATATGGATGCAAAACTGTCTGGATGTTTGTCCAATATAGAATGCCCTGCATGTGCACGTAGCTAGATAGATCACCCAGTCCATGCTACAATTGGCAAAATATTTGATGTCATAAATCTTACCTGTGTTTTTGCTAGTGAATTCTTTGGTTGTAAAAACAAATTTACAAAAGGCACAATGACCACAAGGGTGACAACCAATTAATTTATCCCCTAAAATGGTGGTTTGATTTTTGGAAGCTTCTAAGGGAGTGATTTTTTTGAAATGCAAAAAATATGATCCCAGAGTTTTTCCTTTCCTATAAGAGAAGAGGCATCTATCCTCTAACCAATTTGCTAAATGTCTGTTGTAAGTTAGTATGTTCCAGTGGTGATTTATTATATCTTGTAGTTGATAGGTGTTTCTGCCAAAAGTGGTAACTAATCTAGGATTCTGAGCAAGCGATTGAGCAGCCTTAGGTTTGTGGCATAACAAAGAATCCCTAGACAGGTTGGCAGTCATGCCAACTGCAAAGTGAATGTCTGAAATGTGATAACCCCTCTGTGTAAATCTATTATAAAGATCATCCTAACAACATTTGAGGTCATGCAGTTCGCGATGAACAAAATTCCTCTTAATCTGATGAACTGTGATTTGGGAATATTCTTTGATAATGTGTGTTGGGATGTAAACTGGAAGCATAGTAGTAGACTGTTGTATGTGTGGATGTTTCCTGTAATGTAGTACATAGTGCGTATTGGTCTACTACTCTGGAAAGTATGTACATCCAAAAATCCATTTCTTTTGTATCAAAATTAACTGTAAATTTAACACCCCATTTATTGCCTGTTTAAGATATTCAACAAATTCTTGGAGATACTCAATACTCTCCTTTCCAAAACCAGCCAGCAATCTTCAAGATATCATCATCTCCAGATGTCCATGTTCGCAAGTAGCAGATATAGGTTGTGCAATTCGTTGACATATGATTTGATCTTCCACATATCCCATGAAGAGATCTGCATAAATGGGTCTGAGAAAAGAGCAGCACCCATTGCAGTACCCTGTATCTGCCAGTAGCAATTGCCTTTGGAATAGAACACATTTTTGGTAAGGACGTGTTCCATGCCATGCAAATCAATAGAATTATTAAATCCAGGACTATAAATGCTGATCTTTTTTGTAGCCAATAATATTCAAGAGCTGTTAACCCCTGCCCAATATGGTATACTGACAGTGTATAATGACGTGATCGCCTAAAGTGCATTATCATCCAGTGCTCTTCGAGCTGGGATTCAGAAACAATCTGAAGAAGAAACTCATGTGGTATCCTGTAATCTGGCCCTGATATACTGTAACACAGGCTTAAGATATTGATCAGAAAGGCAGACAGAGGTTCCGAATCAATGAACCAATACCTGACATCACCTGGGTCTCCCTGGAGGTGTAGAATATGATTTGTGAATTTGGGGGGAGAGTAAATACAGGTATTGTTTGGCTGGATCACCTGAACAGTAAGATGAGAATTTAGATTTAGTACTGATGATACCTTCATGTGCGAGTTATATGCAAAAATAATCAATTTCTTTTTTGAAATTAGGTGTGGGGTCAATGGGCATCTGTAAATAGTGCTTGAGTGTTGGACACTTGTCTTAATCCTTTCCGCCCCAGTAATAACTGGAGTTCATCACCACAATGGCCCCACCCCTTGTCCTATAGGAAGAAGTTTAGTTATTATATCAGTATTGTCTTTCAGGTTTTAAGAGCCTGTTGTTCATTGATGTTTAGATTGTTTCTGATAATATATCCAAGTACCTAACTGCTGTTGATGTAAATCCTCAATAATTGCATTCTGAAATATAGCTACATGTTTGTCAATCAGAGGACTAAACTTTATGGTAGAAATTTAAATTCAGTAGATCTTTTGGTAGAATCCTGCTCATCAAAAAAGATTTTAAGATTTAACTTTCTGCGGAAATTCATAACATCAAATACAAAAGTACTTTCATCAACCAAAAGCCAATAGAATAAAACCAAGTCCTTTATTTAACAATTGTTCTTCCATTGGTGTTAATATTAATATCAGAACATGTATGCACATTTAAAGTATTGGTATTCATTTGATTATTGGACAGGTACAGTTCTTTCCAATGTGTTTTATAAGCTTAAGCGTCTCCCTGTGTTCACATGCCTAAAGGGTGAACCATGTTTCATTGCTCTTTTGGGAGTGGGTGAGTCTGACAGGTTGAATGGGATTAGGTGTCCGTGGTGGGACGATTCATCCCCTCAGAACTCCTGCGGGTGATGTACCCCTCTTGAGAATGGATCTGGGCTGTTTTTTTACGGTATGTGTAAAATTGTGGCCTCTGCAAATGCTTTGCACTCCTTTATGAAGCTCAAAGTAGTTTACCTCCCTTTGATAATCCTCCGCCTCTAGAGAATTTTTAAGTTTCTTTTCGCTAAGAATCCTTTCAGAGGCTGACAATTCTCTGGATAGTTTGTTCAACAATCCAGACAAATTGGATTTGACTCTCTATGTGATTTTAACTCACTCAATTTTTGCACATCACAAAATGTTGGCTTGAATCGTTCTATCAGTATGGAAGAAGAAAGGGATGTTAACAAACATCACTTAGCCGGAATCTTGTTGTGCAAGCATTCCCACTCTTTGTGAGTATCTCATGGGTTTACCAACCAATGGTTTGCACCTTGGTTTCTAAGCCCTCTGGGGGCAATATATTTTGATGTTTATATGCTTTAAATAGCCGCAGGCCACCCAAGCATATTTGGGATCGTAATGTTTTAATTTTTAGAAAATTCCCTGAGTGAATAACATATCACAATCGTCAACTGGACCAGTTATACCATTGGTGGA
>NW_025059167.1:0-6192 GCF_019279795.1 Protopterus annectens
GGGGTGTATCCATATTCATCAAGGATACTCACACCTCCAGGTTAGTGGCACAGCACGATGCATCAGCGATCATCCAAGTGCAACTGACAATGGGCAACACTGCAATCCAAATTGTAGCTTGCTACAGATCACCCACCATGAGCCAGGACCCACATTCCGCATTTCTGGGGACACTAGGAAATATGCAGGTCCTATCAAACACCCTAGTACTGGGTGATTTCAACTACCCAAACATTAACTGGGAGAACTACTCAACTACTAACTCCCTTGCACAGCGCTTCCTAGAATTTCTCAACTCAAAAGCTCTGGAACTACTGGTCTACACCCCCACTAGAGGGAACAACATATTGGACCTGGTCATCACCAACATGGGCTACCGGTGTTCCACACCCGACGTCAACCCCTCGCTGGTTAGATCAGACCATAGACTAATCACTCTGGATATTCACATTCTGCCCACAACCCCAAACAAGGAAACCACCATGAAAATATTTTCCAAAACAGACTTCACGTTGCTTATGCCCGAGGTGGAACGGTTCACATCCCCACGCCAGTGGACAATGCTGTCCAAGATGCTGAAACCTATAAAAAGGCACTCTATGATCATCTGTAGGAATGCATGGATAATGCTATCCAAAGTCAAACCTAGACTCACTCCTCCAAGAGCAGGAAACTGGTCTGGTGGACCCCTGCCATACACAGGCTCTACAATAGCAGGAGGTAACTAGAGCGAAATCCCTAGAAAGACAGACATTCCTGATCAGTATCAGCAATAAACTACGATCCCTCATGAAATCATCCAAGGCTAGCTTCAAAAGACAATTTCCCAAGGACATTACAAACAACCACAAAGCGTTCTTTAGCTATGTCAAGAACCTAAGTGGGAACTCTCAGATCTGCTCATTGTTGGTGCAGACTGGCACAAAATACACTGAACCGACTGATATTGCAAACATTTTGGCAGACAGGTTCAGTGCAAACTTCACACCCCTTTCAACCCCTAAACAGCCCTTAACCATACCAGAAGAATGTGCGGCCCCGGCAATCACCGACACACAGGATAAAACAGCCCTATCCAAAGCCACAAATACAGCCTCAATGGGACCAGTGTCCCAGGCTGTGACTTACATGAGCTCCAAATGAACTAACCCCTCACCTAAACACACTGCTCAAACACAGACTCTCTACAGGCTACATACCCACAGAGTGGTGCACAGCAACAGTTATCCCACTCCACAAAGGTGGCGCCACAACGGACCCTGGGAACTATTGCCCTATAAGCCTGACTAGCCTGGTCTGCAAGGCTATGGAGCGCATAATCATGGAACTCATTAACAAAGACATTGGGAACCTCCAGCCACTTGACCCAACCCAGGTCTGCTTGATTGAGTGCAGATCATGCCTGCTGAACCTGTTTGACGTCTTACAGTCACCTAGATTTTAGGTGTGGGGTGTGGTAGTTCACACATACTACCTGGACCTCGCCAAGGATTATGACACCATTCCCCACTCAGGTACTGTTTATAAACTCACCAGCCAGTACATACACCCATACATCACAGGTTGGGTTGCCAATAGGCTTACACACAGAACCCACAAGGTAAGCCTAGCAGCCTCTAGGTCCAACTCTTAACCAGTCACAACTGGTATCCCACAGGACTCAGTCCTGGGACCCCTACTGTTTGCCATATACTTCTCAGAGGTACAGGCAAACACAGGTGGACTACAGCAGACCATGTTTGGTGATTACTGCAAACTGGGAGCCATAACTGACAGTCCAGCTGTCACAGATGTCCTTCAAGGGGCCTCACATAGACCAACACAAGGTGCCACAGTCATGGCCTCCAGCTAAAGGCCACGAACTGCACGGTCATTCCAAGTTGGGAAAACTAAACACCCACATATTAACACATGAGTGGCAGCCACTTTAATACAGACGAGGTAATGGGTATGTGGGTACTACATTAGATAGTGAACTCTCCTTTGACAATCATATCTCCAAAGTAATTAGGCCATCCTTCTATGTAGGCTATCTGATTACTTAAGGGTTCGCATCTAGGCATACTGAGGTTATTGTACCCCTTTACTCATCACTCATCAATCCCATCATTGAGTTTGATAACCCATTTGGGATGTACCTCAGAAGACACATCCAACAGATGGAGGGTCCACGAACATACCTCGCCAAGAGCATTACTGGCCTCAGACATGTGTCCTATGCTGCCAGACTGCATGAACTCTTGCATTACTCAGTGGCATCTCGTTTACTAAGGGATGATCTTTGCTGCCCAACAAAGCCATGTCCAAGTCAGGCTTAATGGATATGCTCCACCTATGGGAATCCATGTCACAGTGACCCACACACTGTAATGAGCTAAACCTTGCCACAACCATAACTGGAAGATACTGGAGTGACAGATTCCTGTCACAAGTATTCCCCATGCTTTGGAAATACATCCCTGATTACATTATATGGAGCCCCTCACTAACACTCCAGGGAAACCTTGCAGAGTGGATGGGGAACAGTGGGTACACCCCAGGGATCCTGCAATTGGCTCTGCTCCACAGAGGGACAGTTAGTTAATCAATGGGGTGGCAACAGCTGACACATTTTGGCTAGGCGTATGAATAGCCTTGGGCAGTTAGCAAGTACCTACCTATGTACCTATGAACCTATGCATACAGTATCAGCACATGCTGATAGCTTAATTTACTGTTCAGGTGTTGACTTACCTTGTGCCAATAGCGGTTGTGTGTGCAATAGATGAGGGCTGCCTATGTAGGATGCACACAGTAGACCACCTATACATGACAATTTACAGGTGGTCTTGTGTGTGTGCCATCCATGTTTAATGTGTGTGCAGGTGGAGAAGGGTGTCAGTTCATAGGTGCCTACACTGTCAGTGTGTGTGCTATACATTCCCTCTTTGCCAAGGCATGGGCATACTGGGCATGCCTCTGTCTGCCTACTGGGACTGGCTCAGGGTGTTCGTGGTCTGAGTACCTCTGTGCCTGTGGGGCCCTTGGCAATGGTGGTGGGCTGTGAGGGCCGACACCATTCTGTCCCTGCTGCAGCTGTTTCCGCAGGATCATATTGTGTAGCATGGCACATACTATGAAGATGTGGGCACACGTGCCTGGAGAGTACTGCAAGGCTCCACCAGATATGTCCAAGCAATGAAACCATGATTTCAGCATCCCAAACACATGCTCTATGATGATTCTGGTCTGTGTGTGTGCCTCATTATGGTGTCCTTGCATGGGTGTGTGTGCATTTCTGATGGGAGTCATCATCCACAGTTCCAATGCATGGCCAGCATCCCCCACCAGGTGGCCATATGGGATGTCCCCCCCGGCAAATACCTGATACAGCTGTGAGGCATGCCAGATGTGGGAGTCATGATAGCTTCCAGGGCTGCCAGCACACACATCCATGATAATGCCCTGGGCATTGCACACAACCTGGCAGATGATGGAGGGGTATCCCTTGTGGTTTATGTAGTTTCTACCCTGCTCACTGGGTGGTGACATGATGTGTATGTGCGTGCAGTCTATTGTACTCAGTACCTCCAGGTATTCTGCCACATGGTGGAAGAGATGCATATTGCTGGCCAACTCCTCCTGGGTTCAGGGGAAGTATATGTGCTCACTGGCATGTGGTAATATGGCATCCAGGAACTGGTGGAATACCCTGGCTGCTGATGCCTGTGAGACCCCCAGGATATCCCCAGTTGGCCTTTGAAAGGTACCTATGGCTAGTATTCTCAAGCTTACACATACCTTCATGTCCATTGGGATGGGTTCCCCTCTGTTATTTCTGGCTCTAAGGCATGGCCGGCACAGCTCAAAAAGTTGCTGTATGGTGTCCCTGTTCACCTTGTAATGGTCTACTATCTCCAGATCATTTAGCCTCTGGTAGGTTGCCCTTGGTCTGAACACTCTTCTCCTCCTTTGGTGCCTGAGGTGGTTGTCAGCATCATCCTCCACACCACCTTCAGTCTCCAACACATGCTGGTGAATCAAAGCTATGGCAGCCCCTAACATGTACATTTTAAACGTTCCCTGTCTGTTTACACCGATGGTGCAGAGTATAGGGGAATAACAAGTGTCTGTGAGGTGCTTTCACACTTTATACTATTGTGCTATGGATGCTGCTGATGATATTGGGTGTGTATGTGCATTTCCAGCTGCAGGGGATCTTAATTATGGGTTTTACAGCAAGAACTGCAATTGTGGGGCCTTTGGTGTTGAATTATGCTTGCCTGCCATGATTTATCTGTTGCCCTTTAATTCACTTTTCAAAACGAATCCCCTCCCATTGACAGGCATGCATCCAGCTGCCGGATTTCTTGTTTTGTACTTTCCCTACCCAGGAATGTGTTGCAAAATGTGTTATGTAGCTGATCTACTGCAATTTTGCTTTGTTCTGCTGTGACAGTTCTGTTTTCTTTGCAGTACTCCCCTTTCCTGTTCTGCAGGTAGCTGCTAGCAGCCTTGTTAGCTGTTGTCAATGACCCACTGCAGGTTCCTAGGTGTTAATTACTTATTTGTACTCCTATTTCCATGCTGCAACATTTCCTTATCTTTTTCCTGTATCCTTCCTGTTTCTGCTCTGGTGCTGCCGTGCACAGCCGTTTACCGGGTTTACAGCGCATTTTCATCCACGTTCACATGCACATTTGGTTACCTTGTGTGCTCTCAGCTAAGCAAAGCTATGGCTACTTCAACACACCCCTATCCTGCAGCTTTGCTTAGCAACAGGCAAACCGGGTTAGCAATGCTCCAGTGTGCTTACAGCAATGGCGACACACCCCTCTCTTGATGTCATTTTTTTCTCAAGGGCTCAACTCGGTGTTATAATGCTACGCTGTTTTGTGCATCCTTACACCAGCAGGAAATCTGTGATTCACTATTACTCCTCTCATTTGCATGGCATTGTCTACTAATTCCTAGCTACTGGGCATAACACTGTCACTGCCCCTTAGTAACCCTTGTGCCATGAGTATGGTGTAGCATGCCTGCCATTGACTATTATGGGGAAATCATGATAAGTGTTTCATTGCAGTTTTATTCTATATTTTTATATATTCCTTGTGATCCCCTTTGTGCTCCGATGCCCTGCGCTTTAACTTCATGTTAGTGTGGGCATAATATTAAATGTTCTTTTTCATATTTTGTGCATGTTGTTTTATGTCAATGGCTATATATTTAGCCATTGGCATATATTAACAGTATAATACATGTGTTTGGTTCGCTGTCATGGCTCCGATTTTATGTTTGAAAAATATAAACCGCTTTTTTCGGTTTACATTTCTGCATGCTTACACTATGCCTGCACCACTTCCTGAATCGCTATATACCTTCATTTGCATGCTACACTGCTGCACATGGGGTGATTAGCATACAGGCGCCAGGAGCTGTGCGGGTGTAGCGTACGCAGGTAGTGCACATGGAAACAGCTCGTACCTGAATCGCTCAGCGGCCATATTTGGTGTTAGATCGCTAATGCTGTACCTGCACCTGGCGCAAGCTTCATGAATCCCGGGGTTAGTCAAGTAGCAGGTACATGCCACAGCAGTTGTCTGCAATTTTCTATTCAATGTATAAAATACACCAGCTACTCAACTGACTCTGGAGCACCATCTGTTAAATGCATTGATGGTATCTTACTTTAATGGTACTGGGTTCAAATACAGGTGCATCTATCAGTTTCAAATACTTGTAAGTGTAAATCAAAATGATAAAGTATGAGACATGAATCTGTGTCATCACCTGTTTATGCACTCAATGGAGCAATAATGACATTTTGGTGCTACATGGTAGTGGTTTCAAATACAAGTTTATACAACTGATACCACTGCCTTTTACCATTGCTTAGCCATGCTGCACATCACACACCATTGCTCACAGATTCTTTAAAGAAAAGAAATGGGGAAGATGGGAAAGTGATGAAATGGGAAGCAAGCAGGGGGAAAAACAAAGTGAAAGGAGGACAGGCATGTGAAGGAAGGGTACAGGAAAGAACCATAGCTATCCATTTCTTCAACAGTAACAACTGATCACATGTACAGAATCTTACTTGAATTTGGACTGTCACCTAGAAGTGACAACAACATAGTTGTAGCATGGACCAAATTAAGTCTGAAGAGAAGGGAATAGGAAAGGGACCATAGGGGATAATGTTGGAAACAG
>NW_025059168.1:0-6114 GCF_019279795.1 Protopterus annectens
GACCAAAAAATGTTGGAGACCCTTGATCCTTTTGGTGAGGTACTTTTGTGGTCTCTCCAGCTGTTGCAAATGCCGGGTGAGGTACATACCAAATGGGGCATTGTACTCAATCATGGGTCTGATGAGGGAGGAATATAGGGGTACAATGACATCCTTGGATCTGGATGTGAATCCCTTCATGATGAGGTGTGCGAGGTAGAATGTTTTCCTAACCACTTTGGCAACGTGGGTGTCAAATGAGAGGTCGCTGTCTACTTGGGTCCCTAGGTCTCTGATTACCTTTTCCATACTCAGTGGGTTGCTGTCTATGTGATAATTTGTAGGTACTTTGTTTTTTCCAGAAGGGATGACTATACATATTTTGGCATTTAGTTTAAGGCCGTCCATAGAAAGCATTTGTGAAGGATTCGGCATTGTGGAATGTGGTATCCACTGGCACAGTGGGCTTAAAGGATACCATCTCAGTCTTAAGAAGAGTGAAGTCTGCTTTTGAGAAGTTTTTCACTGTGGTCTTTTGTGCTGGGGGTGGAGGTGGGATATGTATATCCAGGGTGATTAGTTTGTGGTCAGATCTCACTAGTGAGGGGTATACTTCCGGTGTGGAGCATTTTGTCCCCATGATTGTGATGATCAGGTCTAGTATATTATCTCCCCTAGTGGGAGAGGTGACTAGTTGTTCCAGTGCATTTGAATTTATGAATTCCAGGAACCTGTGGGCTAGGGTATTAGGGCTAGAATAATGTACCCAATCTATGTTTGGGTAGTTGAAGTCTCCCAGTATGATGGTGTTTTGTGATACATTCATATCCTCCAATATCTTCAGGAAGGCTGAGTGGGGTTCTTGAGATTGGAAGGGTGGTCTGTAACATGCTACCAGTTGTATAGCAGTTTTGCTTATGATTAGTTGCATCTGTATGGTCTCTGATGCTTCATGTGTTGCTACTAACCTGGAGGTGTGGGTGTCCTTTATGAATATGGACACTCCCTCCTTTGTGGTTCGCCCAGGTTTTAAAAGCATGATACGAGGTATAGCCTGGTAGTGCTGGGGTGCTCTCAGGAGCCTTGAACCAGGTTTCAGTTACTGCACAGACGTCTATGTTCTCCATGCTGAGGAGTGCATCAAGTGCCTGCATCTTGAGATTTAGACTTCTGGCGTTGAGCAGCATTACCCTTAGTTTTTTTCCATTTTTGTTTTCTAAGGAGGTGGGTTTGTCTTTTGAGCCTTGCCTAAAAAAAGGCACTATGGGGGTGGCAAGAGCCTTAGCCACTATCCGGAAGCCCAGTGGTGACAGTTGTAAGCCATCCTCATGGAGCGTGGCTTGTCCAACATATCATCCCAGGCAGACAGACATTGGATCCCCTTTGAATGACACCAGTACTTGAGCCAATTGTTAAAGCTGATCATCTTGTCTTTGTATTGTGGTATCATTCTTGGTGAGGGCAAGATGCTGCTCAGTGTCAGGAGAGCTCCTCTATGTCTCTTTTCATGTAGTCCAGGGAGGTACGTCTCAGGTCATTCACACCAGCATGGACAATGACGGAGTCATATTTGTACTTGCTTTGGAGTGACCTGAGTGCGTGTGTTATGTGGCGGATCCTAGCTCCCGATAGACAGCTCACAGTCACCTTCTCCTTGTTCAGCCTGGTCAGTGGGACATCAGTGTGTCTGACTATGGAGTCACCTATTACTAGTGTATCAGGCAAGGTGTTTGGCCTTAAGGGCTGCGATTGGTCGACACACTGATTTATTGAAGTATGTGTTGCATGTGTTTTGTTTTGAGGTGGTGGATTTTGGATGTCTGCTTTGGGAGCCTCTGTTGTTTTGGTAAGTTTTTATTAGAGCCTCCGAGTATGTCTTTGTGTTTTTATGTGTTTGGTTTGCAGTTGTGGTAGGTCTATGTGGGACTGGGATTGTTGTGTGTGTGGTTGCCATCTCCTCCTGTCTGGTCATGCCAGCCCTGAGTTGAGAGAGTTCAGCCTCCAGTTTGGCTATATAGTTGCATCTCTCACATGTATTTGTGTTTGTTGAGAGGAGGAGAAGGTTGTCTGTGTACATGAGACAATTGTAGCATTGTCTCAAGATACTCAGATTGACCAGCTGAACTGGAGACGACGCCAGTAATCTACCACTCAACATGTTAGAACAGTATAAGGGAGTGGTATACCTTTAAGGGAAGTGGATATTCACAGGGGTGGTAAGTAGATGTAGTGCTTTACTTAGTACGAGAGTGCTTACTTAGTAGAGAAGTATTGAGAACAAGTGCTAGGCTTATAATACAGTGAGTAGTCTGGTTATACTAAGAGTAGAGCTTCCTTAAGGGAAAATTTGAAGAGCAGACTTGGAGGTGTCCCATTCATCCCACACTTGCTGTACTAAGCATAATTAAGAAAACTAAACTTAGTTTTATAGTCAGCTTTTAGAAAATGTAATCTATGAAAAATTGCAGACAGCTGTTACTTATTAAATGCTGCTCAGTATGATTTTAGTCCATGTCATCTTTCAGATGAGACATTAAACCAAGGTGCCCCATCTGCTTAAGTTGGTGATAGTTTAGGTGGATGTAACAGTACCTATTGAAAAGAGCAAGGAAAGTTACCTGATGCTGGCCAAATTTCTCCGAGTAGTAGAAATACCATCTTGGGTCTTCACTGAAAAGAGGCTATTAGCCTAGTGGGGCTAACCCAGTCAAAAAAAATACCCTGCCTTTTTCTGTAAGGGGAGCTGCAGAGCTTTTCCCGTGAGTAAATTGAGAGGAACAGGAATTACTGATCCTGACAACAAAATTGGAGTGCTACAGACAAATTGTGTGAAGAATTATACTACTGAGAGCAGTTTCTCAATATTTCAGATGGTTTAAATTTTAAAACAAAAGATGGATTAGGGAGAGCCCATTCAAAACGCATTTCTTTCTTGGTCAGATGTAATGCAAAGATGTGACACCAGTGAGGATGAGGTACCCACCCCATCCACCCACTACCTTTCTTTCCACCCCACTAACTGCCTTGATTATAGCAAGCTCGGATGCTCATAAGGCCACTACTTATTATACAGCAGGAACTTCTTATTGTAACAATTGCTAATGTCTGTTATGTACTTTGCAGATAAAGATTCTAGTTGTCTGCTGATGTACTATGTTTTTCATCTGTAACTATGTTTGTAATTGTTAATTGCTATGTAAATCCAATGTAACTACTGTCTGTATATTTTAACTGTGGAGCTTTTCTCCCCGGGCCTCCGTTGAAAATGGACCTACGTCCAGTTGGACACTCCCGTTCAACAAATGTAAATAAATAAATAAGGTACAAATGGAAGTGTTTCTGAAAAACAAAGGAATAAATGTGATGTAAATGTTAAAGGGGACAGTACATCAGAACATGATAAAGTGTTGCAGGAAGAGAGAGTTATGTGGCAGTAGTCAGGAAAATTTTGAAAATGGGGTTCACTGAAAGAAGATGGCTAATAGTGACAGTATCTTTTCAAAAAGATAGGGTTATTTTGAGATATTTCATTATGGACAGAATAGCTGAGCTGTTGGACTTCACTGGATGTTTCATCCCTTGCAGTTGGGGAGTGAACTTTTCTGTGATGACTGTTGTGACATCCCTTCTCTGAGCCAGTGATCAAGGAGCCTCAATCCTCACCACAAACAGTGGGGGAACGTTCACTTTGAGAGAAATACACATACACAGTATCATCAGATGCAGCTCACTGCACCAAGCACAATTTCCCTTAAGCACACAGGGAACACTGTCCAGTCCTGGGACTGGACTCTCTCCAGACCCCAAATAATAAACCACACTGACCACTAATGAGCTCTGTGTCCCTGTTTCAAGTAGCTGACACACACACACACACACACACACACACACACACACTGAGATTTAATTTTACAGACACACACACACACACACAAAGGGCTGGCACAGATTACCTACTCTGCCACTGCCCATGTATAAGTTAGTATCACTGGCCAGCTACTCTAAGGCTCTTCATAGGTTCATACTTGGCTATCTGCCCTAGGCATTTATAAGCCTAGCTAGAGTATGTTTGGGCTTTCACACCCATTTTAAATTAATTCTGCTATGCTCTTTTCGTAGCTAGTATACTGTGCCTCTGTCTAACAGTGACACAGAAGTGATACCCGGGTAAACTCTATGATCTCCTCCTGACCACTCATCAAGATTCCTCTTGAAGAGAGTCAATGAGGGACTCTGCCTAACCTGGACTGGGATTTTATTCCATAGTGCGGAGCCTTCTGTTACAGGAATCTGTCCCTCCATGTCCTGTATTTATTTCAGTGCTGAGGTCAGTCTCGGTGTGTAGCTCATGGGATTTGGATTTTTTGAGGTGCAGCATGTCCCTTTAATTCCAGGTTGGACATGGCCTTGTACGTCAGGCACATGTCACCTCTGAGCAGGCGGTTTGCCACTGAGTAGAGCTGGAGTTTCTTTAACCGGGAAGCATATGGCATCTGTTTGAGCCCTTTGATCCTCTTGGTGAGGTACTTTTGGGGTCTTTCCAGTTGCTGCAGGTGTTTGGTAAGGTACATCCCAAAAGAGGCATTGTACTCGGTTATGGGCCTGATGAGTAAAGAGGCACGATGACCTCCCTAATCTAGATGTGAATCCTTCATGATTAGGTGGGCTATATAAAATGTTTTTCTAACCACTTTGGCCACGTGGTTGTCAAATGAGAGATTGCTATCAACTTGGGTCCCCAGGTCCCTTATTACTTCTTCTGTACTTAATGGATTACCACCTATGTGGTAATTTGTGGGCACTTTGTTTTTCCCAAAAGGGGATGACTATACACTTTTGGCTTTAGCTTGAGGCCATGGCTCTGGCACCAGTTGTCTGTTTCTATGAGGCCCTTTTGGAGGATGCTTGTGTCGGCTGGAGAGTGATTAGGCCCAGTTTGCAGTCATCTGCGAACTTGGTCAGCCACAGTCCTTCCGTGTTGGCCTGTACCTCCGAGAAATATATACCAAACAAGAGAGGTCCCAGGACTGAGCCTTGTGGGACGCCACTTGTAACTGGTTTGGAGTCTGACATGGCTCCAGCAATTCTAACCATGTGGGTTCTGTCCTTGAGCCAGTTTGCAACCATCTAGTGACATAGGGTTTATATTTAAGCTGGTGAGCTTATCTATAATGCCAGTGGGGTATTTTATCAAGGCTTTTAAAGGGCCAGACAGGCTGTGTGGACCACCTTCCTTCCCAAAGGCCTTGGTGACTGTTTCAAAGAAGTCAACCAGGTTTAAGAGGCAGGATCTGCCCTTAACAAAGCCGAACTGGGTAGGATCCAGTGTCTGTAGGTCCCCAATATCTTTATTTATGAGGTCCATGATGATCCTTTCCATAGCTTTGCAGACCAAGCTAGTCATGCTTATGGGGATAGTTTCCAGGGTCCGTGAGGCACCACCTTTGTGGAGAAGGACCACTGTTGCTGTGCATGCCTCTTTGGGTACATATCCTGTGGTAGGGCTGAGATTGAACGGTAGTTTTATGTTTGGGTTTTAGCTCTTCTTCGGAGTTCATGAGACACAGCCTGGGACGTCTCGAGATCCCGTGATGCTGTGTTTTGCTTTGGTGGCTCTTGCCTGAGCATCTGAGATGTCAGGGGTGGGATGGCGCCCTTTTTGGTGGGGTTTCTTCGAACGCAATAAAGCTAGGATGTTGTGTCTTGGAGTTCGATTGTATTTTGTCATTTGGACTTCAATTCTGAGCATATCTGAGATTCCCGCAGGTTCCACAACGCCAACTTCAAAGAAAACTGTGATTATCACGAATTGTCCTGTGCAATTTTCTCTGGCCTTGAAGCGTTTTATGAGTGCCCGTGGTTTTTCCCAACTTGCGGTCAGAGATGCCTTCCCTTTTGGGATTTGCTTTCTATCGTAGCAGCTTCCTTCTTCTATTGTATAGTTTGTTTATGGCTGGGGTCCCTACCAGACAGGCGTCTGCCTTTGGAGGGTGGGTCTTGGTTTATTTGGGATTGCATGATCCGTACCTGAAAATTGTTCATAGGAAATGCGTTTATAAAGAGGATTCTCGCGGTCTGAGCCATATTTCCACAGGCGGGGCTTTGAAGGATTTCCTGGTTTGAGAATTGTGAAAT
>NW_025059169.1:0-6449 GCF_019279795.1 Protopterus annectens
TATGAACTTTTACGCACTTATCCCCCATTTTTCATCAAGACAGAGTTTCCTTCTATGAACTAATTCTTCCTTTATGCCTAAGGTGGTTTCCAGTGTGGCTTTTAAATCAAACCATCCACTTACCCACCTTCTTGTCAAATCCACAGAACAAAGGTGAGAGACTCCTGCATTCCTTGGACATTCACAGGCAATTTTGTTACTACTTGGGCAAAACTAAGGTTTTCAGAAAATCTGACCAGCTCTTTGTATCCTATGCTACAGCTTCTCAAGGGAAAGCTATATCAAAAAAACAAACCATTTCTAAATGGATAGGTCATTGCATAATATTTTTGCTATACCCATCATGGGAAACCAGTCCCTGCTACCATTAGGACCCACTCTACCACAGGGCAACAGCTACTTCTACAGCCTTTCTAAGGGGGGTTCCAACCAAGGAGATTTTAGAAGCTGCAACTTGGAGTTCAGTACACACCTTTACCAAACACTATCACTTACCTCTTTAGTCTAAGACCAGGGCGGGCTTCGCCACTGCAGTACTGCAGGGCCTTATAGCCTCCACTAACCCTATCTGATACCTCCCCCCTTCCTTAGCTTTGGGATTTGTTAAATAAATTTGTTAGAGTCAGACTGTAAAAATCATTGAGTTATTTAAACACAATGTCAATTAATAACAAACAGTAATGCAGGAAAGCTTGGATAACTTAAAGCTCTAATGTACATTAGGAGGCAAAAAACCATTAACATTAAAGTTTGTATAGAATTTTGACTGCTTTATTGACCAAAACACATTGGTTATATACATTTCATTATCAGTTTTGCCCACCTTACTGGTGTGGTCAGTGACAGGGTCTTTACATCATAGTAATTCATAAAAACTGCTGTGTTCGTGTTTTTTAAAAAGTCCTTTCCCATGAGAATGTTGCAGCCTTGGCAAACAGCTGGTCAGTCACGATGACCTCCTGAGGATGTAGCCAATTCAAGGTTCTCTGATTAGTTCAAATACAATAGATGTAAGTCTTCCTTAAAGCCTCCTTTTGTTTTTCTTGTCCCCAGCTGCGCACTATCAGAGATAGTAAGACAAGGCTACTTCCTGGTGGAGGCAGGAAAGAGGACATACATGCAAACAGATTTATTATTTTCTAATTTTGCAAAATAATCTTTACTTGAAAGACATGAGCCAGACTGCATCTGCAAGCAGTTGCTGTCAAATTTCTGATTACACTGCAGCTTGTACTTCTGCCAATAATATGCAGGTTTATTTCTGCTGTTATTCTTAGTAAGACAGAATTAAATGCATTAAGTAACATTTATTCCTAACTAGTTAACACATTTCTCTATATATTTGATCATATAATCCTATATGTGTTTGAATGATTAAATACACATCTTCTTCCTAAGTTAGCACACATTGTAAATATATTTTTTCTAGGCAGCATGTATGTAAATATATTTTCTAAGCAGCACACATTGTAAATATATTTTTCTAGGCAGCATGTAGATTTTTCTTAACATTCTCCTCCTTTAATGCATTTTATTCTGTTTAAAGCATAAACAATATTATTTCATTCCTCAGCCTTCCCTTTAAGGGCTTTTCAGCTAAGTAAGTCATTGGTTTTATATTTCAGAAAAGCATTATTTGAAATTAATCTTTTTAATTTCAACACTTTGGTGTAAGAGTTTCAGTAGCAGATATATATCAAATCTTTTGATTAATCTTTTCATGCAGGAATTTCATACAGTAAACACATGTTCCTATTAGGAGTATACCCACAACAAATAGCAATTCAAATGTTTAATAGGATGGAACCCCACCCCCCAAACAGATTCTGGAAAAGTCCGCCAGCGGGTTTGTGCCTGCTTTAGTCATTGCTGGATACTTGCTGAATTACCTCTAGGTGGTCATTGATTTCATGTTGGTTGTCTGGAATGTACGCACAGCTATTCTTCTTCTTCGGTGGTACCACCTCTTGCCGCTAGGGGTGAAGTAAAGAGCCATTCGATTTTGTAGCACGAACAGTTTTATTGTTGCATTTAGTTCATTAGTCAGCAATTCTAGGGTGGAAAAAGTTGCATTGCTCATGACTTTTTGACAGCTTCCTCAGCTCCCAGATCGATTTGACTGCTCCATAGGCTGGTGGCATTCCTGCCCTGGATATAACACTGTTGCCCAAGTTCATATGCGAGTCAATTCTTACTTTTTGTCTTTCACTGAATTATGGCCTTTTAACCAGCTTTCTTGATTTTACCAACTGGATTTACAGGTTTTTTTTTTTTTTTACTGGACCCTTTCAGATTTCTAGCTGTTTTTCTTACGTTTTCGTATTTTTTTTACCCAAAGGTACTCCCTGCAGTATGTCTTATTGCTGAAACCAGATAACCCAAAACAACTGCCGGACCAATTTTCAGGTAACCATTTATATGCCTTTTTTTCCACAAATAAAATCATTACTTTGGTACTGATACGTGTTATCCCTGCACGAAACATTTTCTCCTATTCTAATAGACAATTGCTTAGTTAAGACTAGATTGTCACATACTGCATTTAATGTAGTTTTCATTGAACTCAGATATGAATCATGGTTTGTATTACAAACAGTAATTCCCCACTCCTTTGACTTTAATGTAACATTTATAAGACATTGTTATATTACACATTACTCCAGCCCACCTGATAGGGTATTACTCTTATGTCAATTTCTTTTTGTGTGAACAGGTAAAAATAAAGCAATTTTGTCCTGTGATCTCACAGTGCCTGTGTCAAATAAACAGGTTTTCCCAAGTTTCATTTATTTTCAAGGGACAGCAGACATTAAAAGTCCTCCATATGCTGTTGGTATTGCAGTACAGACTCAGCAATTGAAACGTTTATAGTCTCTACATAAACTCTGTTTCATAGCCAGGTATGTAGCAAAGTTTGGGTGCCAGTCTGTAGCCAGTCCTTCATTACGTTTATTAATTTTTACTTCTGTAGTTATATGCAAGAAAAACCATAACAACAAAAAAGGTTACACACAAACATAGTTATTAAGGTATGATCAGTAGGCAAAGTGAACCAATGTCTCTTGGGGTTGTTTTCACATTTTTATTTATTCTGCCTCTGGCCATCCTGTTCCTGTGGTATGTCCAACTGAATTTCTAATCAGGTTTTGCAGTGGGTTAAATGAACCCAAGATGATCTCTCAGCAATTTTACTGCAGTGGTGTTGCCAACAGTGCCTGGTACGGACTTTTTTCCACCTTGACTCACCGCCCAGTTCTTTTCTTTCTTTATGACTTTCAGCCAAACCAGGACCCCTCAGTCAGCACGGCTTCTGGTTTTGTTTTTTGTTTATCTGAAAAAGAGTTCAACTGCAAAACAGTCTTATTTATAACAGTTTCTTTATTTAATTAGCTAGTGAACTGTCAGCCTCCAGCCCTGCAGGCATGAGAGTTTTACTGAGGCAGCAATAATATGCCTTTCCAAATACTACTTAAAGGATCAAACCCTTTACATTTGTTACTGTTTTTCTCATGCTCAGCAATGCTAGAGGTAAACAGCAAATCCAATTTTTTTGAGTCTTACTCATCAACTTTTCTTAACTTGTTTTTTTTTTTTTTTTTTTTTTTTTAAATCCCATTGTACCTCTCCACCCAGTCCTGCTGACTGTGGGTGGTAAGCACAGTGATTCTTAAGGAAAGTTTTCTACCCATTTTGAAAACATATCTATGATCACTAAACAGTATTTTTCCTTCACATTTATTTAACTTCTATGAAGTCCATACGTTTTAATAGTATGGAATGGATATGGTGGTGTAGGGAAACCCTTGCTTGTTTTTAAATGCTCCTTGGTGCATGGTGCTTGTTACACAGTATGACAAGCTGCACAAAAATTTTATTGTATAATTTATGTATCCATATGTTTGGAATATTTTATTTACTAACTGTACCATCCCCCTGTTGCTGAGACATGGTTCTGCCCATGGCTCAACAAAGCTGCATTTTTAAACAAATTAGGTAATTTGGTATTTTTCCTTTTGGGAAATGTACAGTCCATTTTAAAAATTGCAACCTTGTTTTACCCAGTTTATTGTTTTTTGTTGTTGTAGGCATTTGCATTGTTTTTAATAACATGTCTAAATCTAAAATCTCAAAGGGCTGTAATTTTTCTTAAAATTAAAAAATAAAGTTCCTGAGTCTGGAGGCTGTTTGCCTTTGCAGCTGCATCAGCTCGTGCAGCATTACCTTTTTTGGAAATCTTATCCTGTTGTTTTGTATGAGCTACACATTTCACAAATAGCTACTTTGGTAGGCAACTGAATAGATTCTAATAGCTCCAAAATAAATTGCGATGATTAATAGGTCTTTTTTACTGGATGTAATCATCCTTTTATTTTTTTATTATTGTGCAAACACATGCACTGTAGAAAAAGCATACTGATTATCAGTATATATGTTTACTTTTTTTTTTTTTTTGCCTTTTACTGCAATACATGCTTTTGTCAAAATTACCAGTTTCTGCTGCTTGAGCACACAGCGTTGTGTGGGCAAAGTTTGTGCTTCTAAATTTTTAGTGTCTGTAATTACTGCATACCCCACCAGATTTTTTCCTGTAGGACCCTTTGCATGGAAGCTATTCACGTAATATGTCACCTAGCATTATCCAAGGGCATATTTGTAAGATCTTATCTAGGTAAAGCTTAACTGTTTATAATGAGGTTGACTCAGCAGTATGGTCATACATGAAAGATGTCTAGCAGGAGAAAGGTATGCAACTTTTTTGTGGCAGAATTATTGCAACTGGGCATGAGGCATTCTCAATGTGAGAGGGTGGAATAATTACCATTGGAGGCTGAAGCCTGTACTGCCATTGCTGCTGCAACTACTGCTTGTACAATAGTGAGTGGGCAAAAAGATTGCACCACTGGTCTAACTGTAATGAATAGTAAGCTGCGGGGCATTGCTTATCCCCATGTTGTTGCTTTAATACTGATGTCATGTACCATTGCTTACAATCTATGGTCTAAAAAAACGTGCTTTTGTGATAACTTCTGGAAGTTCTTTAAAACTAATGAAGAAGCTATTAACTGCGCTTCAACCTGCAGAAAGCCATTTCTGCTTTTTGTTTTTTATTGTAATACTTGGTACCCAGTTCCAACAAAAAATTGTTGTACCTAGGAAAGACATTATTTCTTTTTAGTTGTTGGTTTGGGTGCTTGCAAAATTGCCGGTGTTTTTTTTTTTCCCTTTTTTTCTTTTCCCACTATTTAGTATTTTACCTTTACTGAATATCACATATTCCAGGTATTCTAACCTGTGTTTTTTTCCCAAAGTTTGTAACTTACTCTTGTTTACTTTTTTGTGTCCTTGTGTATTACTGCACCTTTAGTCAATGTTACTTTTGTATTTACCCTGCACTGCTGCTGGTGCTGCTAGCAAGATGTCATTTACATTGGAAGTAAAAATTTGACTACCTTTCTGGTGGGTAGACCCCTGCCAGATTGCTAGCCTATTTTTGTGCAAATATTATTGGCTCTCACAATATCCCTGTGGTAGTCGTAAAGTATATGTATACCTTTTACCCTGAAATGTAAATGCAAACCAATATTGACTATCAGGATGTATAGGTATTGAAAAGAAAGCATTGCTTATATTTACCACAGTAAAATACTTTTGTTGTGGCTTTAAATAATTTAACAAGGTATGTGGGTCTGGCAATCTGTAGGTGTGCTTAGGTATTACTGCATTATTCACAGCTTATAAATCTTGTACCATCTGCCATTCCCCGTTTGCCTTTTTTTTTTTAACAGGAAATAGGGGTATATCACATGGTGAATCAGAAGATTTTACCAGTACTCCTTTTTTTTTGAGTAATGCTGCTTATTATAGGCTTAATTACTTTTGCATTTTTTTTCAAATGTGTTGTTTTTTCTGTGGTCTAAAAAGCTGACTTTGGGGTAATTGTAACTGGTCCCATGTTGTTGAATAAGCCCTAACATTTGACTTATGGCCTGTTGACCACAGAGTTGTTGGAATTTTACACAAAGGCCTTTTCTTTTTCTTTTACGGTGTAATGCTAATCAGCTTGTCCTTACTTAGATTGCAAGTGTAACAGCTGTATGTGTGTCTGTGTCAACCAATTTAGTTTTGTTTTATATCCCTTGTCCCTCCACATTTTTAAATCAGTCTGTTTTTTATTTTGTTACCTTTTTTTAAGTCTGCCCATTTAAAACTTTTGTTTTTGTCAAGCTGACATGTGGCAGTCTATTGGACTTATAATAATCTCATGAACCCTGAGGTAATGAACAGCTTACGCTAAGACTGTTTCAGTATTCCAGCATAAAGTTTGTAATATTAATTTGTCAGCAGGATTTTTACTTATATTTTTATTAGGTCCTGGTGCTGTTGGCAGTAGTATGGAGTACAATGTAACAAGTGCTGCTGATCAGTGTCAAGGGAGGGTACCTTACTGA
>NW_025059170.1:0-6610 GCF_019279795.1 Protopterus annectens
TATTTTTAATTGTAAATCCTATGGCAAACTGCTTGCTACAACGTATCAAGCAGATGCTCTGGTTTAGACCACACACAGGGTGCAAAGCTCTGGTTTGACTGTAATTGCACATACACGCTTTGTAGAAGTCCTGTACTGCATTAAAGAAAGATCGCGAATCGGGTTGATTGGTAAATTTTCTTCCCCACCCAGCTTAGCTATACTCATGTCACAGGCAGGGGAAATATTTTATAGAATTTATAGAAAAAAAAATAAACATCTTTGGAGATCAGGAGCAAGATCTGTAAGGGACTGAGATCGTGGCTCTTTAGAAAGATTATGTCATGCTTCTCAACTGTAGACCTTTGTCACACATTTTGAGTCTGTTCCTCCAAAAATTGTGTATTTTTTTTAAAAATCATGGACATTCTATAAGGAAGCATGGCTGAAAAATATTGTATTCAAGGCAAAGAGCAAACGGGACCTTCAGCATATACAAGTGAAACTGGCCTTCAGGATACAGTTTCAACAGTACATCGCACATAAACAGAAAATAATTAATACGGTTACAACCAACACAACGGGAGAAACTTCACAAAATATAAATCCAACAGCACACAGACAGGAACACAAAGCTAAAGCGCAGTTGAGGTTAGGAGCCAAAGCAGGAATGGAAGTGAAGCTATACAGGATGTTTCTACTGTGGGTGGGAATTTGAGTGACATGGTTGAGTGGGCGTTACTTTGCTCTGCTTTAGAGTGGACCCGAATTTTAAACTCTGGGATTGTCCCTTTAAGATTGCAGACATAGCTGAAAAATGCCTTTTGCTTTCACAGACTTGACAAGCACCCTGATTTGCTTGTTTAGACTAGTGAGGGACTTTTTGCTCTGTTGTGCATACTCCCTCTTACTTCTCAATAGGATTTGTAAATATGTTTGACTCATATCTGTTATGTTCTATCTGTGTTATCTGGAGCTTTTCTCTCGGGGCCTCCACTGAAAATGAACATATATACAGTCAGACTATTCCAGTCAACAAATGTAAAATATCAAAATAATAATAAAATAAATAATAATTTTCTTTCCTTTGTTGTACAACCTATTAATACCAGAGGTCCACTAGGGTAGGGTAGTTTTTTTGGTCTGGTACTGCTATCTTTGTATGGTTGTTTATATGGTTGTACAGAGGTTTTGTGTGTGCCTTTGCATAGGTTTTTGTGTTTTCTAGACTTGGAGGAACTTGGAAACTAGCTGTGGCATTCTTAATAGGAGTAATTTACTTTAGTGAAGTTCTTAAAGTTTTTGATGTTAGGTGGTGGGAGTAGTTTTACCTTTGCTTCACAGGACACCACTTTGTGATCTGATTTTACCAGTCAGGATATCACACTGGGGGAGGGGGGTGCTCTCAAGATACTAAAAGTATTCACTACGAGACCAGCCACAATGAAAAGGTATAAAAATATTTAATAATGAATAATACAAATAGAAAACAGGGAAGTACTTAATATTTAGTTACAACAAACATCACTGTTTTTCAGTCACAGGAAATATAAAATACAGTTGGATAGAATCTCACATGCAGAAAAAGAAATAACACTATACAAATCTCTCTGTACTTTCCCTAACTAAACTAAAGTGAAACTGTCCCTAGTTAACTCACTTAATATCATAAGGTAAGATGCACTGCTGAAATGCTCACTTCCACAAGGCAAGATGAGATACTCCACACAATTAACTCTCCAACTAACAACTACTGAACAACTGAAATGTGATAAATGACAGATCTTTTATATATCAGACTCCAAAGAAAAAGAAAAACAAGCTGCTGCTGCCATACCTCTTAACTGTTCAGATTTTCACAGAATATCCATATTTTGTCTTCATATTTTCAGTCTGTTCCTCATAAAATTCTGTTTTTCTGGCAAATTATTGGCAAATTGTGGAGGATTGAAGTCAGAAAATACTGACAGACATTTGAATTTCAGACATCACACCATTCAGAAAATTCATGCTAATGCAAAACCTGTTATTCTATCAACTTTCTAAGTCTGTAAGAGCAATATATAAAAATTCTCCTTATTTTCAGGCCTTTGTTCCCCCTATTATTCATTGCTTTCTCCAGATGTTTTGCTGTAAGAGGTTGGGAGGTATGGCTGCTGCCAGAGTTCCGTCCTTTGGCTGGTTATAGAATTACATCACAGCTAGTCACTGTACTCTGGCACAGTTCACATTCAGAAATCTGTTAAGATTCTACTGCAGCACTTTTTCAACACAAGCAACTTCTACAAATAGATTTGTAATATAAGCATCTGCGCAAATCAATGTGAGAGTCAAATGACATAAGATTATTTACAAAACTTCAGTCAGCCATGCTGGCATATGCCACACATGCACTGTCTCAATTCTCCAGGTACAGCTGGCAATACCTCACAATGTCACATTGAGTACCAGATCAAGTATATTGTTTCCCCTAGTAGGAGTGCAGACTAGCCTCTTCAGGGCATTGGAATTTACAAAGTCAATAACTCTTTGGCCCTGGATGTTAGTGGTCAGGTATGCCTCCTAGTTAATGAAGGAGTAGTTAAAATCACCCATGAGTATTGTATTGGACTGGACGGTGTTTGACCCTAGTAGCTTCAGGTATGAGGTATGTTTTTTCTGGTTCATATTGGGGAACCTGTAGCAAGAATATGGTAATGGATTTTTTTTCCATGGTTAGTTGGACATGGAGTAGCTTAAGCATGTCATATCATTTGACCAGCCTTGAGGTGTGCTTATCCTTTATGTTGATAGATACACCTCCGCCTTTTGCTCTTTCATGTTCATTGGGTGGTCAGAATGTATAAATGGTGTATACATAATCGCTATGTGAGTGAGGGTTCCTTCCCTATTTGAACACCTATCCTTTTGTGGACTGTTACAATGGTATTTGCATGCTGATTCATTAAGGCACTGTTATGTGGTTCCTGTATAGCATGCAGGTGATGTTAGTCCTTGAATCCCTTCGGTAATATTTCTGAATGTAATAACGTGTTGCTACATGATAGCTGTGTATTTCTCTCATAGGTATTTGCAGTCATTGTAGTTGTGTTGGTGACTGACTCTCTTTGGTTAGGGTTGGCACCTTTTCATATGTCCATAGTGGGTCCTTTTCGGAACACACATCTGATTTTACAGGCCGACACAAACTCATGGTCAGTACAAGGGCTAGAACTTTCCTTTCTTGCCTAATTATAGGCTTATTATTGTAGCAGTTTAGTAGCTTATCCTGATTCCTGTACCATGTAGGTACTTTAGACACAGAAATAACTATTGTATGCAACTATTACAGTGCATATGGGACATAATTATGTCCTACAATCCCAGGACATATGCCACGTTTAATATATTTGGTCAGGACACAACCACCCAAAGATGGAGTGTCTCTTGCAAAGTGGAACAGGTGGTAAAACTATCATTGGCTCATGTCCATAGCACATATTTGTAATGGTGTATAGGCATATACTCTCCATATCCTTTATTCATGAAGGTTGGTATGGTGGAATTTGTGATTGCTATGGTCTATGTTATACACATATGTGAACACTTCAACCGGCCATTGTATACGTGGAGACCTACGGAATTCCAAAACCACAGTGTTCCGATGCACACAGTCCCAGGAACAGACTCCCATACCCCACATTACCGACATTGACAGTAACTCGCAAACATAACACGAACATGTAGCACACACATGCACACACAGACACACTGCTACCCAACACATCCAAACAAACCATCTTACATTACGTATGAACAGGTGGCCAAGCCCCCCTACACACCCCGTGTAGGTATCTGCGCCCCACACACCACCAACTACTTTTAATATTCTACATCCTAGGTCGCCAAGCAAACAGTACTTTACTGTGTGTTTCTAACCCACAACCACACATTACTGAAGTCCTCCAACAACACATACCACACACAGAACACACATACACTCCTACACACACTACAGCCCTATGTTAAGAAACACACGCCGCACATTATCACAGTAATCCTACTCCATTTTAAACCGCAACAATTCAAAAGCACTGAATAACTGTCTATTAACATTGTGCTTATTACACACCTCGCGGCATCTGGTGTTTCGGGTACTGTGTTCTTTCTCGACCTTAAGCCCCAGGATTACATGTATTGGTGAAGTAAAGCAGTCGTATGTGGTAGGTATCCCACTTTATATGTACCCATGGTTATGTAGATGTTGTTAACCCATCTATATATATCTACATATATGTATATCCCCATATATACTCCACATACTCTCTCCTTCTCTCTCTCTCTCTATGATATGATTGTGTGTGTGTGTGTGTGTGTGTGTGTGTGTGTGTGTGTGTGTATGTATATATATATATATTATATATATTGTATATATATATATATATATATATATATATATATATATATAGATAATATAATATATATAGTATATATATATATATATATATATATATATATATATATATATAATATAATATAATATATTATTATATATATATATATATATATATATATATATATATATATGTATATATAAATAACATGCACCTTTCATTGTGTACATGCCGGTTTGTCCTATTTCAACACATTCCTGCCTTTTGTGTTTTATCCTGTCAATATACACGACTACCATTGGTACATCTCAGGTAGCTTAGTGGTATGTTATTGTGATGAATGTGTACATGGTTGCGTGTTCAAATCCTAACAGTGATATCTTACCTCTCAGAGCAGGCACTGGTAGTGCAAGGGTGATGAACGCACATTTTAGCAGTTGTGTGTTCCACATTTATTATTCTGTGGAGAACTACCTATATATGCAAGCTGCGTTTAAGGTATACTATGTAACATGTACACATTGTGAAGATTCCTGTCAGGAATATTCCCCATTATTTGGAAACACATCACTGATTACATTATACAAAACCCCTTACTAACACTCCGGGGAATCCTTGCAGAGTGGGTGGTGAACAATAGCTACACCCCAGGGATCCCGCAAATGGCTCTGCTCCACAGAGGGACAGTTAGTTGATCGATGGGGTGGTGACAGCAGACACGTTTTGCCTATGCATATGTGTGGCCTTGGCGGTTGGCCATGTACCTACCTATATATCTATGAACCTGTGCATACAGTATGGACACATGCTGATAGCATAATATACTGTTCAGGTATTGACTTACCTTGTGCCAATGGCGGTTGTGTATACAATAGTTGAGGTTTACCTATGTAGGATGCACACAGTAGACCACCTAAACATGACAATTTACAGGTGGTCGTGTGTGTGTGCCATCCATGTTTGCTGTGTGTGCAGGTGGAGAAGGGTGTCAGTCCATGAGTGCCTACACTGTCAGTGTGTGTGCTATACGTTCCCTCTTTGACAAGGCATGGGCATACTGGGCACGCCTCCGTCTGCCTACTGGGGCTGGCACAGGGTGTTTGTGGTCTGAGCCTCCTTGTGCCTGTGGGTCCCATGGCAATTGTGGTGGGCTGTGAGGGCCTTCACCATTCTGTCCCTGCTGCAGCTGTTTCTACAGGATCATATTGTGTAGCATGGCACATACTATGAAGATGTAGGCACACGTTCCTGGAGAGAACTGCAAGGCTCCACCAGATATGTCCAAGCAACAGAACCATGATTTCAGCATCCCAAACACACGTTCTATGATGATTCTGGTTTCTGCGTGTGCCTCATTATGTCGTTCTTGCGTGGCTGTGTGTGCATTTCTGATGGGTGTCATCATCCACGGTTCCAGTGCATAGCCAGCATCCGCCACCATGTGGCCATATGGGATGTCCCCTCTGGCAAATAACCGATACAGCTGTGAGGCATGCCAGATGTGGGAGTCGTGATAGCTTTCTTGACTGCCAGCACACACATCCATGATAACGCCCTGGGCATTGCACACGACCTGGCAGTTGATGGAGGGGAATCCCTTGTGGTTTATGCAGTGCCTACCCTGCTCACCGGGTGGTGACTTCATGTGCATGTGCGTGCAGTCTATTGCACCCAGTATCTCCGGGTAGTCTGCCTCATGGTGGAAGAGATGCATATTGCTGGCTAACTCCTCCTGTGTTCAGGTGAAGTGTATGTGCTCATTGGCATGTGGTAACATGGCATCCAGGAACTGGTGGAGTACCCTGGATGCTGATGCTTGTGAAATCCCCATGATATCCCCAGTTAGCCTTTGAAAAGTACCTGTGGCTAGTATCCCGCTAAGCTTGGCGACACCTTCAAGGGCCAGTCCACTGGGATGGTGGGTTCCTCCACTTCTGGCTCTGAGGTGTGGCCGGGCATTGAGCTCAACAAGTTGCTGTATGATGTCCCTGTCCACCCTGTAATGCTCTACTATCTCCAGATCATGTAGCCCCTGGTAGGTTACCCTGGGTCTGAGCACTCGTCTCCTTCTCTGGTGCCTGAAATGGTTGTCAGCATCATCCTCCACACCACTGTCAGTCTCCAACACATGCTGGTGAATCAAAGCTACAGCAGCCTCTAACGTATACATATTAAAAGTTCCCTGTCATTATACACCAATGGTGCAGAGTGTCTGGGAATATACAAGTGTGTGTGGGGCTTTCAAAACCTTTAATTTT